>NC_134358.1:502460743-502653243 GCF_048569485.1 Anomaloglossus baeobatrachus | reverse complement strand
AAGTCCCCAAAATTGACACTCATACAGGATAACTAATTTGCTTTAATACAACAGCTATAGAAAAAGACTTGGACCGCACATCCAAAAATAATCAGGTGATCTTTATAGAATAGAATATGAGGTTCTTAGTTTAACATTTTGGACAGACTGTATGAAGCCCACTGCCATTTCACGATGAACCTCTCAGTGGGTCCCTAGATTAATAGACTTAAAGGGCAACATGCTCCAACCACCGCCGCATTGACAGTGCACCAGCAGGGCAGGTGACTCAGTGCCAGACAGCACCCATGCTTCAAGGCTTGAGTCCCCAAGACTCCAGACCATACTGCCACACAGGTACAAAACCACTGCAACAATGGCTGACACACAGCACCAACACATAGTACAAGGAGCTGGAAAACTCACCTTCCACAAGCTCTGGCTATGATCTGAATGCAAAAATAAGTGGAATCCCTCGTATAGTCTCCTGGCAATTAAAAACGCCTGTGCCAAATGGGAGGAGTCCTGATCCAAGAAAAACAAAAACAGAGGGTACAGTTATGTATGTGCCTCAACTGTAGAAAAAGACATGGACTGCACAACCAAAAATCATCAGTTGATCTAGTGCCGCTAGGCAAAAATTTATGGGTGGTGGGGGCTACCATGTCACCCGTCCTGCTGGTGCACTATTGCTGCGGCGGTGTTTGGCATATGATGCCGTACCTTATAGGCTATTAAGCTAGGGACCCACTGAGAAGTTCACCATAACGTGGCAGTGGGCTTCATACAGTCTTATCAGAATGTTAAGATAAAGAGTTGCACACCAGTCACAATGTATAGGGGAATAATGAAAAGCAGAACTGCTATGGGAATACTAGACTGAAAAATACAATGGACTATCTGAAAAAAGGGAAAAACATGAAAATGGAATGTGCATAACTGCTATGAATAATAGAAATGAGAGATGTTTAGCCATTGTATTGATCAATGCAAAGAAGCCCCAAAACCAAATGCCAAGGTAATCTCTATTTTTGTGGTCCCTAACCTATGTGTAACCTCACCTGCAGTTAAAAAACTTGCTCTGTATGGGAAGCAAAGGACCAAGCTATATATGTGAAATGAGACATGGCTATGGGTGGGGCAGGGTTCTCAGACAGAAAATGCATACTAATTAAAGAATGGACGTCTGGAACACCATGGTGTGAACAAGGTGCAAGACTCAAAAATATACAACTAAATAATAAGATAAAGAGTTGCACACCGCACACCAGTCACAATGTATAGGGGAATAATGAAAAGCAAAAATGGGAATACTAGACTGAAAAATACAATGGACTATCTGAAATCTTTTTTATCTTTTTTTTAACTGCAGGTGAGGTTACACATGGGTTAGGGACCCCAAAAATAGAGATTACCTTGGCGTTTGGTTTTGGGGCTTCTTTGCATTGATCAATACAATGGCTAAACCTCTCTCATTTCTATTATTCATAGCAGCTATGCACATTCCATTTTCAAGTTATTCACTTTTTTTTCAGATAGTCCATTGTATTTTTCAGTCTAGTATTCCCATAGCAGTTCTGCTTTTCATTATTCCCCTATACATTGTGACTGGTGTGCGGTGTGCAACTCTTTATCTTATTATTTAGTTCTATATTTTTGAGTCTTGCACCTTGTTCACACCATGGTGTTCCAGACGTCCATTCTTTAATTATCAGAATGTTAAACTAATAACCTCATGTTCTGTTTAATAAATTTAGCCTAGCAGCACTAAATAAACTAATAGTTTTTGGAAGTGTGGTCCTTGTCTTTATTCTACAGTTGCTTAATTTGCTTTAATAGTTTATCACTTAAAAAAAAATAGTTGATCTGCCTGATTTATAGTTAACTGACTAGGAAACGTCAAGAAGAGTACCAATGTTAATGAGTTTTCTGAAGAAATCATGGTCATATACTTGGTTTTGTGTCACCTACTAGGACAATTAGATTGTATTTCTTCTTGCACATGGTTTTTATTTTTACTTAAAATTTTCACATGGTCCATGAAGGCTAAATGACTCCTTTCAATAAAATCTCTCTTTATCATTGAGAAAAATATTCAAAGTGAAAGTTACCTTTTTTTCATTAAAGAAACACTATCATGATATTTAGTATGAATTGTGTAGCTTGCGTAAATGTATATTGTAGGGAATCAGCTCTGGTAGGCGATAGCAGGGACGCAGTAAAGAGGCATACATGGGTTTTCAGTCCAACTAGTCAGTGTTTTATTCAGACTGACTACAAACATAAGTTAACAGTCTTACTTCAGACACAAGTAAAATATATCTTTGTACCGTGTTAGCCAGTAGAGATAAAAAAAAATGTTTAAAAGAAAAGAGAGTCCTCAGTGGTTGATACCTTTTAATGGCTAACTGGCTATGCCCCCCTGCCATAGTGATAGTTCTGTTTTATATAACTTGTTTGTTTTTTTTGTTTTTTTTTTACTGCACTATTCTAAGTCCTGTTGTGTATAAATATGTGACTCTTCAGATTTTGTGTTATACCATGCCTGATGAAGAGACCTGAGTAGTCTCGAAAGCTTGCAATTATTACCATTTGTTCAGTTAGCCATTAAAAGGTATCAACCACTGAGGACTCTGTTCTTTTAAACAATTTTTTTACTTCAGACAGTAATGCAAAGCAAAAGTCCAGATCCTACAGGACACGCGATTTGGCTCTGCGGCACCACAGGTTCTTGCTGCCTCTGACTTTCTCCATGCCCTACGGACCTCTCTCCAGGCTTTCATATAGAAGTCGCTAGTCATGTAACTGAAGCAATCATCAGGCATATTACCCTGACTCCGAGCGTGAACCCTGGACCCAAGTTCCACACGTTTTATGCATACCCACAGTATGTCCTTCAGCCAGTGAACCTACATCCTAGACACAACATAGAGACTACAGCTACAACTATAGCCGAGCCCTTGTCCTGAATCCAAAGCCTGAACCCTGGACCCTGGTGTCCCTTTGAAGTAGTTACTACATTCCTAAGGTACAACAGCCACTTCTAACAGGAGACACACACGATTGCCAAGACTCTTTCCCTCCGCCGATTATACCTTTATAGGATGTGATCTTATATGCCGGCACCCCCAGGGACCCTATACAGGTAGTCTCCGTATGTGATCTCATCACAGCTACTATCATACTCACCTGATTATGATTCCAGTTTAAGGTTAAGTCTGTCCGACCTGATGAAGGCTTGTTAGCCGAAACGTCGACACCCGGCGGACAATTGTACAGCACTTTTTTCACGTGTGACACTAACAAAATAAAAGAAAGGGATTTTTTATCCAACTACTGCGTTCCTTCTTTCTATGGGAAATTAATAGTGTGCCGGAGTTAATCTCCATTGACTGTTATATATTTTTCTCCTGAGCACCTATGACAGGAGGTGATGCGAGGTCTTCTCCTTCTCATTCAGTTATATCATTCCCACAGAACCTGCTTCAGTTTTCCAGCCCAAATACCCACCACATTGAGAGGTTCTGGCTACATTTTTATGCTATGATAATTCTGCAGCTCTGCACCTTGGGCGTTGACCCAAAAACCTGTAATAGCAGAGAAGGTCCACTCCAGGTTTGACCTTTCCTGCTGCTCACCATTGCAAAAGGCATTTGCTAGGTGGAATATATCTCCCATCCACCACCATACCCTTTACTACGTCACAATATGTAATGTAGTTTAAGTGCATAATATATTCACTGATCGCCATTTTCCCCGATTTTCAAAGCTGCACTTGTCCTCTTCTCATTCAAGCAACTCAAATTCTGACTTGTCAGATCTCAATGTGAATAATGTGTGAGCCAGAACTTGATTTTACAATGTAAGGGCTTGTTTAGACATACATGGATACAAAAAAGAAAAAAGTTTCTCCACCTTCTCCTTTCGCCCAGTCTGTGAAAATCGGACCTCACTTGGATGTCATCTGAGTGGTGTCCTATTTTTTCATAGACTTACATTGCCAATTTTGCTCCAACACTTGCTTGGTCCTCAAAAAAATCTCGACATGTGAATGGCCCCAGAGACTATCACAGATACGAGTGCTATCTGTGAAAATCATAAGCAAAAAAACGGATGTTTGAATGAGCCCTAAAGGATATGCAATGTCATAAATGAGACTTCAAAGGCTTACATTATAAAACAGACTTCCGGTTCACATATAGACCCAATTCATCATTGGCTTAGCGAATGTTTTTTGTTTAGTTTTGCATCTCTTGTGCCTTTTTTGTTGTTTTCACCCAATTCATTATTCTAGTGCGTCTTTTTTAAGTTTCATATGTGATTTCCTGGTTTGTTTTGTTTTTTTATGCTTTGTGGGTGGAGCTTAGCAATGCCAGATGGTTTTGCCTGATTCCCCAATTTCGACTTTTTAAAATTTCACTTAACTCCCCTCTCTGATGTATTTTTTATTACGTCAGCAAATTAATGCAATCTTTAGTACTTTTGGCAGCAAACGTCGCAAAAGCAAGAAAAAGATCCAGTTTTGATTTTGCGCCAAGTTTATGAACTGGTTGCATGATTTTTATGAATTTAGTACCAAAAATGGCAACTAATACCACAAAACAAAAAAGGAAAGTGACTTTAAAAATCCCAAAAAATGATGAATCAGGTCCATCCAGCACAGTGTGATCCGTCAAGTTGGAATTTCAGACGTGAGTGAAAAGAGAACCAGTAAGTATATTAATGCACTTACGCTACATTATATACATATTTACAAATTGTAGGGCATAAAAAATTCATGGGTGTGCTTCTTTAACATAATCATAAAATCATGCTGTAGAAAGTTGTTAACCAGAATCTGAGATTTGTTTACTGTCTATACATTTCAACAGCTCTCATTCTAATCTGTTATGAAATAAGCCAGTAAGTTGATGCACATAAAACCTTTTGACTTTCCTTGATTTGTGCCATGAAAATTCAAATTCTGATAAAACCTGAAGGGGCTAAAAGCTTTTGAGAAATTCTTTAGCACCTCTTTTCTGAGGCGTAGGCCTATATCTCTTTCTAGAGGTGAGATCAGGGGCAAGTATAAACTTGGTTATTTTACTTTTATATAAGTAAAAAAGCAACAAAAAGAGGGATAAAAATCTCCTCCAAAAATTCAGCAATTACTTACAGCAAATAGAGGGCAGGAGTTATAACCTGCCCAGGCCAAGGAACTAATGCACTAGCAGGATGCAGCCAAGAGCCTCAATAAGGTGGAGGCATCACAGGTGCAAAAGAAGCAAATTACCGTATTTTTCGCTTTATAAGACGCACTTTTCCTCCCAAAAATTTGAGAGGAAAATGGGGGGTGCGTCTTATAAAGCGAATATAGCGGTACCTGGGGGTCCTGTCTGTGCAGTGATCGGGCGGCCGGGTGCCTGTGGCTGCGTGCAAGCGGCTGGGTACCTGTGCTTGCGTGCGGTGGCAGCCGGGTACCCGTGGCTGTGTGCGGGCGGCAGTCGGGTGCTGTGTGCGGCCAGCAGCCGGGTGCTGTGTGCGGGCGGCGTCTGTGTGCGGGCAGCGGCCGGGTGCTGTGTGTGGGTGGCGGCTGTGTGCAGTCGGCGGCCGGGTGCTGTGTGCGGGCGGCGGTCGGCGTCTGTGTGCGGGCAGCGGCCGGGTGCTGTGTGTGGGCGGCGGCTGTGTGCAGGCGGCGGTCGGCGGCCGGGTGCTGTGTGTGGGCGGCGGCTGTGTACAGGCGGCGGTCGGCGGACGGGTGCTGTGTGCAGGCGGCGGTCGGCGGCGCAGGCGGTGGTCGGCGGCTGTGTGCTGTGTGCAGGCGGCGGTCGGCGGCTGTGTGCGGCC
This sequence comes from Anomaloglossus baeobatrachus, assembly GCF_048569485.1. NCBI lineage: Eukaryota > Metazoa > Chordata > Amphibia > Anura > Aromobatidae > Anomaloglossus > Anomaloglossus baeobatrachus. The sequence goes on along the minus strand of NC_134358.1, from coordinate 502,647,438 downwards.
AGCGGCCGGGTGCTGTGTGCGCGCAGTGGCCGAGTGCTGTGTGCGGGCAGCGGCCGTGTGCTGAAAGCGGGCGGCAGATGGCTGCCGCCCGCACGCAAGCACAGGTACCCGGCCGCTTGCACGCAGGGTGGGCGGCCAGCCTGCTGGCTGTCACTCTGTGCTTGCGGGGCGGGCGGCTGTGCAGCAACTTACCCAGTTTGTCCACGGTCCCAGTTTCAAATGATGGCAGCAGGCGCATGCGCAGATGGAGCCCTTGGATGAGAGCTCCATCTGCGCAGGCGCCATTATTTGAACCGGGACCACGGACACTGGGACACTCACTGCAGCGGCCTGCTGCATGACTCACCCGCCGTCGCTGACGCTGCTGCTGCCGCCACCACCACCACGGGCCCCGCGGCTCCTACCACCATGGATCCCCCAGCTCCTGCCACCCCGGACGCCGCTGCCACTGACCCGCCGTGCCTGCCAGCAAATCCGCTGCCTCCTGTGACCCTGCTTCACCACTACTGCTGCCCCCCTCCGGTAAGAGAACACCGGATTATAAGATGGACCCCATTTTTCTTTTTTTTACCTTTTTTTATGTCTAAGTTTGGGGTGCGTCTTATAATCCGGTGCGTCTTATAAAGCGAAAAATACGGTACTCACACAACTCCAATTCATGGAGGGGGCGATTGCTGGATGATAAAATTGTACACAGATGGCTTGTATAGGGCGCCGTTCATACATGTATCTGGCTAGCAGCCTATTAGTTATGCCCATAGTATTCGATTAGGCGGGTTGCCCAGTACTATATAAGTGCACCATACAGGGACATGACTCCAGTATGCAAGGCCTACATTAAGGGGCCTGGCTGCATCCTGTATAAAATGTTATGTGCAAAAAAAATATATACAAGGTATTAGATGGTAATATGGCCAGAATACGGTTGCCCACAACCCACGTCACGGGTCCTCCTGCTTGTGGGTTCCTACACTGATATATAAATAAAAAAAGCAACAAAAAGAGGGATAAAAATCTCCTCTAAAAATTCAGCAATTACTTACAGCAAATAAAGGGTAGCAGTTAACCTGCCCAGGCCAAGGAACTAATGCACTAGCAGGATGCAGCAAGACCCCCAATAAGGTGGATGCATCACAGGTGCAAAAGAAGCAAATCTCTCACACACTTCCAATCCATGGAGGGGGCGATTGCTGGATGATAAAAAAGTTTTTAAAAATATCAAAAAAACAAAAAAAACCCTAAAGGTTCAAATCACCCCTCTTTTGCTCCATTGAAAATAGAATAATAAAAACATAAGAATACACATATTTTGTATCACAGCTTTCAGAAATGTCCAATCTATCAAAATATAAAATCAATTAATCTGATTAGTAAAGGACGTAGCGAGAAAAAAATCAAACCGCCAGAATTACGCAATAACAGGAGATCAAAACATCGAATCTATCCAAAAATGATATAATTAAAAAAACGTCAGCAGAAGACACAAAGAGTAAGCTATCACCTAGCCAAAGATCCCAAAATATGAGAATGCTACGGGTGTCAGAAAATGGCGACAAAAGCACAATTCTGTTTAATTTTTTTTATCCAACTTCTGAATTTTTTCACCACTTAGATAAAAGTAAAACTATACATGTTTGGTATCTATGAAGTCGTACTGACCTGGGAAATCATAAAATAAGGTCAGTTTTACCATATAATGTACATGGTAAATGAAAAACCCAGTCAACAATCATGGAATTGCACTTTTTTTTGCAAATTCACCACACTTGGATTTTTTTCCCGTTTTCCAGGACAATATGGGGCACAATGAATGATGTCATTCAAAAGTACAACTTGTCCTGCCAAAAACATGCCCTCACATGGCCATATTGTCGGAAAAATAAAAAGTTATGGCTCTTGCAAGAAGGGGAGGAAAAAGTGGATAATCGCCCAAGGGTAAAAAAGTGATAGCATCTTATAGGGAGCGATCTCCAGCACGCGCTCGGACCGTGCATGTCACAATGGAGCATCCTGTCAGCCTTGTGTGTGTGTGTGTGTGTGTGTGTATGTTTTCTTAGCTTTTGTATTAACTTGCCTAATGGTCGTTTTTTGGACGGCGTTTTAAAAAACAGCCCTCAGTATTATGACCCTTAGTAATCACCTCACACTGATCAGAGATCTAATAGAGGAATCTATATATAAAGCAGAAAATGTGAATGTGGATCTCACATCTCAGGTATGAAATCTGCCTCACAGTCAGACTGACCAATCAGAGCTCAGCTTTCACTTTACCTCAGCAGCTTCAATGCTGAAAGCTGCACTCTGGTTCTTATAGGCGATATGTGTTGAACGTGGAGGCGAGTGGATGCTGACAAAGTTATTCCTGAATTTTATAAGATTATAAAATTTGTGGAAATAGATTAAAAAAAAAGGATTTTGTGATTATAAAGCGCGTCCATAGCGTTCTAATAATGGATATTTCGAGGCAACCAACACACAAGTGACCGGATTCACAGTTGGCGAAAAAACTAAGAACCTCAAAAAGTGTTACGAGCACGGATCACTCTATGGTTCTAGAATAGCTGATTGCTCGTAAATAAACGTGTCTCTGTGTAATCAGTACGAAAAACGCATTTTTTCAAAACCACTTTTATCAAATTGGGGGCCAGAATATCTCCAGAATCAATTGGTGAATTGAGTTGAGCTTGTAGACACATTTTGAGTATACAGTGCCTACAAGTAGTATTCAACCCCCTGCAGATTTAGCAGGTTTACACATTCGGAATTAACTTGGCATTGTGACATTTGGACTGTAGATCAGCCTGGAAGTGTGAAATGCACTGCAGCAAAAAAGAATGTTATTTCTTTTTTTATTTTATTTTTTAAATTGTGAAAAGTTTATTCAGAGGGTCATTTATTATTCAACCCCTCAAACCACAAGAATTCTGTTTGGTTCCCCTAAAGTATTAAGAAGTATTTCAGGCACAAAGAACAATAAGCTTCACATGTTTGGATTAATTATCTCTTTTTCCAGCCTTTTCTGACTAATTAAGACCCTCCCCAAACTTGTGAATAGCACTCATACTTGGTCAACATGGGAAAGACAAAGGAGCATTCCAAGGCCATCAGAGACAAGATCGTGGAGGGTCACAAGGCTGGCAAGGGGTACAAAACCCTTTCCAAGGAGTTGGGCCTACCTGTCTCCACTGTTGGGATCATCATCCGGAAGTGGAAGGCTTATGGAACTACTGTTAGCCTTCCACGGCCTGGATAGCCTTTGAAAGTTTCCACCCGTGCCGAGGCCAGGCTTGTCCGAAGAGTCAAGGCTAACCCAAGGACAACAAGGAAGGAGCTCCGGGAAGATCTCATGGCAGTGGGGACATTGGTTTCAGTCAATACCATAAGTAACGTACTCCACCGCAATGGTCTCCGTTCCAGACGAGCCCGTAAGGTACCTTTACTTTCAAAGCGTCATGTCAAGGCTCGTCTACAGTTTGCTCATGATCACTTGGAGGACTCTGAGACAGACTGGTTCAAGGTTCTCTGGTCTGATGAGACCAAGATCTTTGGTGCCAACCACACACGTGACGTTTGGAGACTGGATGGCACTGCATACGACCCCAAGAATACCATCCCTACAGTCAAGCATGGTGGTGGCAGCATCATGCTGTGGGGCTGTTTCTCAGCTAAGGGGCCTGGCCATCTGGTCCGCATCCATGGGAAGATGGACAGTACGGCCTACCTGGAGATTTTGGCCAAGAACCTCCGCTCCTCCATCAAGGATCTTAAGATGGGTCGTCATTTCATCTTCCAACAAGACAGCGACCCAAAGCACACAGCCAAGAAAACCAAGGCCTGGTTCAAGAGGGAAAAAATCAAGGTGTTGCAGTGGCCTAGTCAGTCTCCTGACCTTAACCCAATTGAAAACTTGTGGAAGGAGCTCAAGATTAAAGTCCACATGAGACACCCAAAGAACCTAGATAACTTGGAGAAGATCTGCATGGAGGAGTGGGCCAAGATAACTCCAGAGACCTGTGCCGGCCTGATCAGGTCTTATAAAAGACGATTATTAGCTGTAATTGCAAACAAGGGTTATGCCACAAAATATTAAACCTAGGGGTTGAATAATAATTGACCCACACTTTTATGTTGAAAATTTATTAAAATTTAACTGAGCAACATAACTTGTTGGTTTGTAAGATTTATGCATCTGTTAATAAATCCTGCTCTTGTTTGAAGTTTGCAGGCTCTAACTTATTTGCATCTTATCAAACCTGCTAAATCTGCAGGGGGTTGAATACTACTTGTAGGCACTGTATAAGTGCCTGTCTCCTGCACCTGAATAAAGTCAAAATCTTTTTTTTTTTGTTTTTGTAATTTTGACAGGACTCCAATTATACCAAAAAAACGATACTCAATTTTCAACAAGATGTCATTTTTTTTTCTTCACAGTTCTCTTTTCTGCTACCGGAGATTGCGACAGTGATAGTAATTAAGAATCGCTTTTGTTTCAGACAAGTACAACAGCCGAGATCGTGGCCTCTGTTCACCACCGTTTTGTTTTCCTTGCCCATGTCACTGCATTTTTACAGTACTTATTTATACTCTTTTCATGATATAAAAATGTGTTAGCATACTTCAAACATCAGTAAATGCAATGTAAAAAATAAAACCTATCAAAAAATCCTTTTTTCATAAAAAAAAAATAACACAAATAGCATAAAAATTGGGCATCTAGAGACTAGAAGACCTCCTTAAAGGAGTATTCCCATCTCCAAGCTCCTATCCCAATTTGTAATAGGTATAATGATAATACTAATATTCGCAAATACCTCCAATTAGAAATATGGTATAGTTCTAATAAGCTATGTCTCTTACCTCATGTTAAGGGCATTACAGTAGCTTAGATATCCATGGTTATGACCCCGAACAACTAACTGCCTATATCAGTGGTTGTAACCATGGATACTTAAGCTGCAATGCCCTGCACATGAAGTAAGTGACATAGCTAATCAGGAGAACTATACTACATTTCTAATTGGAGATATTGGCTAATATTATTATTATTACACCTACTACATATTGGGATAGGATCTTAAAGTTGAGAATACCCCCCTTTAAGTCTAACTTGATTTCTACTGCATTTTGTCAAGTGTAATACATCTCCAGTAGCATAAAAGTCAAGAACAATAGCAAGTTGGGACAGGTCTTTGTCTCCCTTTCCTATCTGTCAAACTGCATACAGGCATGAGAAGCAATGAGCCAATGGAATGAACACTAGGAAGTGAGTGAAGGAAAGAAATGTTCTGTACCTATAGTGCTGGCAGAATGACAATGAAAGAAGAACTGCCTAGAGAATAGAAGGAGATGGCAAATAACAGCACAAGAAAATAAGGTCTCTTCCTGGACTTAACAGACTGGCATGTGCTCCAAAACAGTGACTACCGGTAGTTGTTGATAACGGCAGCAAGATTATGCTTTTCTACAGGTTTTGTTTGACAGTTTAAGAATGCTTTTAAGGGTTTGTATAAGATTAAAAAAAAATGACTGCAGCCTACGTCCTAGAAGTGAATGCAGCAGAGCAGCAAAACAACTCCTACCATTTGGAAAATTTGTGTCCCTCTTCTTGGAATAATTCAGCTACCTTTTTCTTATTTTGTACAATCCCTTTAAATTGATCTTCGATCCTGAATCACCAGTGTACAAACTATGATTGTCAGTCTGACCAATATATTAATATTATAATGAAAATTAATAAATGTTATGTTGTATTACGTCTCCCTCAGCAATCAAGATTCTGAAGCTGCCAGTAATACACTTTAAAGAGGCTGCATTCATCTCAAACTGTGGACACAGAATTCCCATCTGAACTTTTCGTATTTATCTGTTTTATTAAACTTGGTGATTTTTAGGCAGCGGATATCGAATCTATAACCATCACCATCATATACTTAGGCTGTGTGCCCACACTGCGTTTTTGCTGTCTCGGCTGTAACATCAGTCGGAGGAGAGCCAGCGATGATCGCGGGGGTACTGTGAAGGAACCCCTACGATCGCCATGACGGTAATAACTCCTAAAAACCGCATACGAAAACGCAATAAAAAAAAAGTGTGGTTTTCCTGCTGCATTTCTCCTGCACATAAATCTGCTACATGGGCACATGCCCTAAATGTTCAGCAGTCTGAATATGTTTTTATCATTATTTTTTTTTCTTCTTAAACAACCAGCGAAAGTAGAACTTTCCCGAAGAGCAAGATGGGGTAGCTTCTGCTAGTAATCAACATGTGCTGCATAAAGGTCAGAGGGCAATGGCCAGGATATTATACTACATGTGTCTATGCTATTTTACCAAGTTTACCTCCTAACAGCCATGTTTAAAGGGCTTTCTGACCTTTCTTTAGGATATAATCACTAATGTAGCTGCAGTGCTCTCTGTGGACATAATTCTTTAATAAGAAGTAATAATAGATGACATTGCTTTTTATTGCTGGACAGGACAGTCTTGCTCATGTTGGTATTTGTTAGAAATTCTGCTTGCAAATACCAACAGAAATAAGTGTAGGTGCTTGCGGTAATCCATGTGCATAGAGCAGGTGCTGCGAGGTTTGTGTCCTCTAATTTCTACTTTATAGCAAAGCTAATTATTGGATGAGCGTTGTGACATTTTATTTCTATTATGAGCCAAGCATATTATAATGGGATAAATAAGTGATGAGAGGAGGGATTTTTGTGAATCTTACAAATGGTCACTTGGCAACCTGCTTGAATTTTCTTTTGATTTTGGTTTCATCCTAAACACTTGCATCACACACGCTTTTTCTTTTAATGTTTTTTTTTTTGTTTTAAAGAGGAGCAACCACCAGGCTTCTCATATATAAACTAAAGCCAATGCTATTCTGATGCTATCATGCTTATTCTAAGCATACCTTTAGTTGTGAGATCGGATGTATACTTTCTGACATATAGGCAAGTAAAGATTGTGACATGCACTGTTATTTGATGAGAGGTGCAAAGGAATATCTAATAGGTGGGTCGGGTTTTGCTAGTTATTCCCGCTCCTGACTGTCTGTCCGACCACCCCACCCCCCCGTCCTTCCTTCCTTCCTCCTTCCTTCCTCCCCCTGTAATAAAAAAGACAGGAGGAGGGTGGAAGAACAGGAAGACAGGGGCGGGAATAACTAGCAAAACCCAACCCACCTATTAGATATTCTGTTGCACCTCTCATCAAGTAAAAGTGCATTTCACAAACTTTACTTGCCTATGTTTCAGAAAGTATACATCCAATCTCACAACTAAAGGTATGTATTGAATCGGCATGTTAGCGCCAGTATAACACTGGCTTTAATTTATATATAAAAATCCTGGTGGTTGGTCCTCTTTAAGTCCTGTAAATATATCAGCATGTTTTGGGGGTTTTTCAAACACACATGCGTAATTTTTTTGGACAAGTGAGAAAACATTAGAGGCTGGAGTCACACACCGAGGTACCAAGAGAATAACACAGGTTGGTGGAAACACAGCCTGGTGGATTAGTGCATTAGATCAATATAAGATTCATATTGGGGAAAAAAAAACTTGCAAAAACAGCATGATAGGTCCATCAAATAGATCATTAAGGATCTGTGATATTTATAATGGATCATTTAAACAAGGAGGCTGACAGTGTGAGGTTAAATATTATAAATGAATACTACGGTATTATTTTATGTTATGATCCGGAACCATGGAAGACCACCATAAATCATTGGTAAAAGGTGACAAGAGCATTGGCAACTAATCTGGCCGCCATCCCCTTACTAACCATCAACACTAGAAGTAGCTGAGGGGTGAACTAACATCCTGTGCACGGCGAACCCAGCCGGAGAACTAGCTATCCTAAAGGAAGGAAAGAAGAATAAAGGGGGCTTTACACGGTAGCGATATCGCTAGCAATTTCTAGCGATATGGAGCGTGTAAGTACCCGCCCCCGTCACGCATGCGCATGGTCGACGGCGTCACTGTGACTGCCGAACAAACCCTCCTTCAAGGGGGAGGGATGTTCGGCATCACAGCGACGTCACCGCAATGTCACTAAGCGGCCGGCCAATCAAAGCGGAGGGGCGGAGATGAGCAGGATGTAACATCCCGCCCACCTCCTTCCTTCCGCATTGGGGCCAAGTGATGTGTGCTGCCGCATGAGCGATGAACAACATGGATAAACAACTCTTACCGATTTTTGAGTTTGGGACGACCTCTCCATGGTGAACGATTTTCACCATTTTTGTGGTCGCTTAAGGTCAGTGTCACACGCTGCGATATCGTTAATGATGCCGGATGTGAGTCACTAACAATGTGACACCGACGATAAAACATTAACGACATCGTAGCGTGTAAAGCCCCCTTAACTCTCTGCCTCAGAAAATAGATTGCCAAAGAATAGCAAGCCCCCCACATTCAAAGACTGAGGTGATATAGGAAAACACAATACACAGATAGATGATAGGATTAGCAAACGGTGAGGCCCTACTGACTAAATAGGACAGGATAGGAAAGGGACTGATGGTGGCCAGAGAAAAACCCTACAAAAATCCAAAAACCTGATAGTACAAAAAGCCCTCAGATCGCTAGATCTGAACTCTGTCCTATACCAGGCGCTCTTGTCATACCAATGAACAGAAAGCAGGAACCATACAAATTCAAGAAGCAACAAACACATGGACTTATAGGAGCAATACTCCAAACAAAGCTGCAGGGAGCTTCCCAGCTAAGCAACTGAGAGGGAAGATTCCTGCATGCAAATAGACTGACAATAACCAAAGTAAATGACAAACTCAGATAAGAGCAAAAAGAACCAAACAACAAATAAAGAGCCAAGCACTTATCTGGGGTAGATGTGGTCTGGAGCAGGATGAAGCAGGCTGGTGAACAAAGAACAACTGACATTCGGCATAGCCTGCCACCAGACAAGGGTTTAAATAGGCAGAGAGTTAGCAATGGAAACGCCCATTGCTCAACACACCTGGTCTCTGTCCAAACCATTCCTGGCCACAAGAGGGAGCCTCACAGCAGCAAAAGCATAACTGACATTCACAACAAATTTACATGTTAAAAAAATTCATGAATTTTGAGCTCCATCTGTTCTATTGAATTCATAGTATTATGTTTGTAGGAAGACTAAGTAAGAATGTAGTGTATGTACAAACAATGATCAACTAGATTTTGTATTACACACCTGCAAACCTACCTACAAAAACAAGTATATCTAGGTTTAGTTGGAATTACTCTTCTTTTTTGATACATAACAAACTTTTTACTGTTTTCAACTTAATGTTTTTTATCACCTGAAATCATTACCTATTTTTTTTTTTTTTTTTTTTTGTTTATGCAAATATGTCCCTGCCTTTACATTCAAAAATTTGTGGAAGATAACTGAAATTGACTTAATTAAAATCAGCACCCTCCTGATATATTACAATAGATGAGGTATATTGTAGGTTAACAATAACCTGGATCCTACTTTGAGAAAACTTTCTATTCTCATGAACATTCAAGGGAGCTGACTTAAGGAAAGACCTATCATTTAGGCAACCATTATAATTTCTTATTAGCTTATTTCTCAAATGAACTAAAACAAATATGTGACTAAATCTCAAAGTGTAAAGATGTGTAAAACTATTTTAAAATCAAGTGCATTTTTTACAACACCAGATTCAAAATGTCAAGTTGTTCAATACTGTCCATAACCTGCAAAATCAATAAAAACATTTCAATCACAAAATGTATAATATATACACAGTAATCTGCCTCCTCCAAAATTCTTAAAAGGTGTTTGCATGTGTAGGATCTATATTAGACCCCATTGCTGTCCCTTTACATGGGATATAAAACTATTCTGAAACTAGAATTGGAAGGACATACCAACCATACACGAGAAATAGTCTACATTCCAATTCCACAGTATATTTAGATGTACTTAGAACATCTGTTCTTGCAATAAACGGGTTTTGTTTTATATATATTGTGATTATTGTGTAACCAAAACTCAGCCATTTTCTTACTTTGAGTTCCATACAATATTCCACTTATCTATTTGCTGTCAGTAAATGGAAACATTCATACTTCAGATTTTTTCGCCATTTTGACTATAGAAAAATCACTGTAGTTTTGGAAACTACAAATCTCATGATGCTGTGTGCATGCATCACATAGTATGGCGTAGCCAGTTCATATTTGTCTAAAATTATGGTTATATGGTTCACTCCAAATTATGAACATGTCAAGGCACTGCATAGGCTGAAGTCAATGCCCTGTACATTATAAAAGCAGCACTAGTCTGGGAGTAAAGTATTTGTCTTTCTTTAGTTTCTCAGGGTCACATAAGCATTTAAGAAGGTTGTCCAGTAGTGGGCTACCACTTCAAAACATTTACACTCAAACTTGCACCCTGACTATGCAGTTGGAGCCTCCATGATTGTAAATTGTGTACTCATTCTCCTGAAAGATTTCCAGTTTGTTCTCAGGACTTCAAAGAAAAGAAAAGGCAACTTCTTTTTCACTTAAATAGAACCTGTCATTAGGTTTTTGCTATAAAAGTTGTTGCCACCACGTTGTCCAACCTTTCAGTACATATCTAACTCACAATATCCACTAGTCAGTACTATATACCTTAAAGAACCACTAAAGTGGTGCTTCTAATCGAAGTTCCCTGCCCCTACTCTTATGCTTTCCAGCCAAAGTCTTCACATTTAGTCGCCGCCACTCCTGTTGGTCTCTGGCAGTATGTGACCTGCCATGTTTTTCCACTGTTTCATGGAGTGCACCGGAGGTCACTCTTCAATGTAAGTCTATGAGAGCCTCTTTCTGGCTCTCATAGACTTGCATTGAGAGCTTGTGACGTAACTTCTGACTACCTGCCAGTCAGAAGTTGTGGTCAAAAGATGGTGCTGTTTGATTGGAGCAACTCCAATAAAAGGTGAAAACGCTAGAGGGCGAGATTAAGGCTATGTTCACACAGTGCTTTTTCGGTCCATTTTTTTCCTGAACAAAACCTGATCTTATGGCAGGAAATCGCTTTTGAGTCATCTGTTTTTTTGGTGCATTTTTGGTGCGTTTTTTTTAGTGGCATTTGTGTTGCGGATTTGCTGCATTTTTTCTACAAAGTGGGTTGTATCAATGAAAAGACGTTGCAAAAATGCTGCAAAGAATTGACATGCTCATTCTTTGAAATCTGCAACAAAAACACAGGTATTTGACAAAACAGTCAGGAAAAAAATCTGCAGGTGTTTGTGTGTGTGTGCACATGAGATATCAGAAATCTCATAGACTTTGCTGGTACTGTAAAAGGCAGCGTTTTATTAGCATGGATTTGCATAAAACCAAATCTGCATTTAAAAAAATGCACCAAAAACGCACCAATAAACCCCTTGTGAACATAGCCTAAAGGGGGCTTTACACGCTGCGATCTCGTTAGTGAATTATCGTCGGGGTCACATTGTTGAATCCAGCGGTGGCCGCGGGTAACCTCAGTGACAGCAGCTGATCGCGCTACTCATCTCATTAGCTGCGTGGAGGTGACCGGAGCGGCGGTGTCTTCTGCTGCTCCTGTCACCTGCATGCAGCAGAGCTGGATGCGACGCTGGAGGTCCGTGGATTACGCCGGACATGGAGGGTTTGTCGGGGTTAATAAATTGGTAATGAGGGAATTTGTTTGTGTTTTTTATTTATAATAAAGGATTTTTCGTGTGTGTGTTTTTTTACTGTCACTTACAGATTAATCATGGAAGGTATCTCGTGGAGACGCCTGACATGATTAATCTAGGACTTATTGGCAGCTATGGGCTGCCAATAACTCCTTATTACCCCGATTTTCCAACGCACCAGGGTAAATCGGGAAGAGCCGGGTACAGCCCCAGAACTGTCGCATATAATGTATGCGGCAATTCTGGGCGGCTGCTGACTGATATTGTTAGGGTGGGGGGCTCCCCATAACGTGGAGCTCCCCATCCTGAGAATACCAGCCTTCAGCCGTATGGCTTTATCTGGCTGGTATTAAAATGGGGGGGGACCGCACGCCGGTTTTTTTAATTATTTATTTATTTCACTGCACAGTATAGACACGCCCACCGGCTGCTGTGATTGGGTGCAGTGAGACAGCTGTCACTCAGCGTGGTGGGCGTGTGTGACTGCAACCAATCACAGGCGCCGGTGGGCGGGTAAAGCAGGGAATACGAGATTGATTAATGGGCGGCCGGCTTTTTCAAAATAGTAAAAGCCGCCGGAGTTATTATAACAGCCGTGCAGCGCCGCGCCGGAGATCGGGGAACGGTAAGTATGAGAGAGGGGGGGGAACTGACCGACAGACAGCTAGAGGGACAGATAAGACAGAGAGACCGACCGACAGACATAGAGACCGACCGACGGACTGAGGGAGAGAACGAAACAGAAAAAGAAAAAAGACCGACATCACATGAAAAAAGCACAAAACGTACAGGGAGCAAACAGAGATGCGTCCGTGTCACTCGGACGTGCGCACAGACCCATTGACTTTCATTGGGTCCGTGCTGCGTTTTGCGTGCAAAAAACGGACATGCTGGCGTGAGACACGGACCAAAAAACGCATCACAGAGACGGACTCACGGACATAACCAAAAACGCAATTGTAACCGCTGAGATATAATAACATTGGTGCACGTTTGGCCGTGTCTCCAGTATACACGGAAACGGACCAAACACGCACGTGTTTCACGGATGTGTGTTTCAGGCCTAAAATGCAGCACCAGACAACTTCAAAACTTTTTCTTGGAGATATAGAGGGTTGGCTTGAAATGTATTAAGAGGCTGGAGAATGCGGTGGAAACAGCTTTTATAAGGAAAACCTGTTGTCAAATTCCCTATAAATTAGCTGTTATGCTTCTCTCTTTTCTGGAAAGATTATAAATATATATATATTTTTTGTAATTTATTCATTTGTGTTTATTTGTTACAAATCTTTTTCTCTAAACCAATTTCTGATAGATACATGCTTTTGAGTGTAAAGCATAGATCCAATATGTACATTGATAAGCCATTTTAAAAAAAATGGTGGACATCATTGATTATATGGTAACAATGGTATCTTTCAACCATTGGAATATATTACATAACACAAGAGAAAAGTCAGTTTTTCAAGTTGATATGTAGGAAACAAGAAGAAAGACAAGCATAAGGACCTCAATCACTGTAACCAGGACTAAATTGCAATGTCTAGATAGGTCCCACTGAAGAGGTACTGTTGCACAAACTGTTGAAAAAATTATTGCTAGCTATGATAGAAAGGTGTGAGATCATACAGCACAGCTTGCGGTGTAGCTGCAAACTGGTCAAAATGCCCATGCTGACCCCGAGGTTAGTCAATGAGCAGGTGAGCAGAAGAACATGACCATGGGGTGACTCCTGGACCTGTGTAAGGAGAAGGCATGACACCAGGATGAACTATGTGAACAAGGCAAGCTTGTGGCGGCAGTGTGCAACTCTAGGCCAATGGTCACCAAATTTTCTTATCTTGAGAGCCAAATTCAACTATGAGAGATGGTCAGAAATCACATTCTATACAAAGAAATCATAAAAGCCGATGTAGCCATCAGTAGTGACCTCCAGTGCTTCTTCCCCCATGGGGGTGACAAATAGTCCAGTTCCCTCAATAATGACATTCACACCAAGACTTTGTGCCCCCCTTCACTCCCGTTCTTTCCTTCCAGACAGTATACTTGCATCCATGTATATTTATCTTTCCATCCCCATTTCCAGTATATGCATATCATGTGCTGCTCTAAGGTGGGCAGCGAAACACTAGGCAGCCATTACAGCATACACAGGAAACATGTTGTGTCCCTGTAGTGGGGCTACTTGTATAAATCAGCCACTGGAGCGCTGCTGTTTATGCCAGTCAGCTACTAGATCCCATACTGATACACCGAGCTGACAGGTTGCCGACAACTGCTCCAGGCAATAATCTGCTGGGAAACCTTGGGTGGATGGTACTTTGATATATACCTTCTAGCATAATATTATTGAAGCCAAGTACAGCTCTCAATGACAACTGTCTTTCTTAATGGCCTAGTTCAGTAGGATAGTTTTTCCACATTTGTTGGAGAAGAGTCGCAAAACAGGGACATTGTTACTGAAAGGTGCCCAGAATAGAGAACATTATACCAAGATGGGGTACATTATACCAGGAAAGGAAGACTATACTAGGAAGGGACCTAGGATGGAGGACATTATCACAGGAAAGGTAGATATTCTACCAGGAAGGGGCCCAGGATGGACTACAATATATCTAGATGGAGGACATTATACCAGGATGGGGGACATTATTACTGGAAGGCGTCCAAAATGGGGGATATTATTACTGCAAGAGGCCAAGGATGGGGTCATACCAGGAAGTGTCCCAGGAGGTGGGAAATTCGTACTAAAAGAGGTCCAGGATGGGGACAGTATTACAGGAAGGGGCCCAAGATGGGGGACATTATTTCAGGAAGGGGCCAGGATCAGGGAAATTATTACAGGATGGTGAACATTATTACATGGGGGCGTGAACACATATATCTTCATAGAATCTAGAATGCTACAAGGGCCCATACATCTGATCAACATGTGGGGGTGGAGGCCCAGGTCCAAATTATGAACTCAGTCCCATCAGACCATAGTTATGCCACTATCTGCTACTCTGCAAAAATTGTTCAGGAGGGTCATTCCATGTCAAGTGGACCAGTGGTCCCCACTCGACCTCCGATTTTGCTGAAAATTTATAAGGATGTACATGTGAAGCGACCGGTGGTAGGGCCGCGGGTGTGTGTATATGCTCTATTCCAACAAAATCCCCATACTCAGATTTTACCGGTAGTAACATTTCTTTACTAGGAAACATATTTATAATACAATCAACCGAACTATCTGCGCACATGTGTATAGTGGAGTCCCCCAGATCTACACTCCTTCCGGGTACGCAGCAAAAAGAAAGGAAGAAAACAACAAAGAAATGGCAGCAACTTTCCCTAACTTTCCCTACAATCACGTACCAGTCTATCCCAGAAGAAGATGCCGCTCCCACGTCGCAGGCCTGGAGTCTCACGATGATGGGTCCCGGTGCAGCGCTGAAGGGATGCAGCTCCTCGGTCTTTTCCTTTGATCTTCTCCCGCTGGTAACGGATTCTAGTCAGTCTTTTAGTCCCGGGGCACACCGAGCAGAAGAATGGAGGTCACGGCCCCTGTACTTGCACTCAGGGTGCGATGCTCTGCAGTCCGGGTAGATCCTCAGCGAAAACAAAGTCCTGCAGCCCGAGGATGGCAGGAACCACTTCCACAGGGTGATTCCTCCACGAATCCGGTGGCAAAAGAGCCCTGTGTTCAGAGAGACCACACGCAGCTCTCTCCTGGCTAAGCTCCGGGGCTGAATAACTTTCCTGCACTTTCTCTTCCTGGTTAGAACACACAAGCTCCTGAAGGGGATTTCCCACCTCTGTGTTTGTGATTGCACAGTCTGACACTGCCCCCTTGTGGGCAAGGGCTGAAGCAATATTCAAATCCATTTCTACATTAATGATGCAGTCTGAATTGTTGATCCCATTACATATGTATGTTTGAAAAGAGGTTCTGTAAATTTTTAGGGCCAGATCTCAAATACATTGGGCACTGTTGACCTTTCACTGGAGGGTCCACCAAGCCTGCGGCTTCAGCTAAGAGGATTCTGCAAACTTTGGCGCATAGCCATTAGAGTTCTATGCTGGCTATGATGCTGAAATTTGGCATACTAGCTCAACTTTTGCTGCTAAACACGATAAAATTATTACCGGCTATGACAAAACAATATTTCGGTTGCAATTTTGTGTCAAAGTAGCTTGTAAAACGCCTTGCATAAAATGTATGCCTAACTTTGCCCATATATAACTCAAGACCAAAAACCAATAGTAACTGGTGCTTTGCCCTGTGCATCAAACATCTACATGACTTTGCATTGCTGCAATATCACGGTCAAAGCATATGTATTTGTGGAAATATTCACACCCACATATGATGAAAAACTTAAAAAACACGAATTTTACCTATTTTTAGGTCAAATTTCTTAAAAAGGGTACCCCTAAAATATATTAATTCTGATATTATTAGAAAGAGCACATTTTTCTCTACAAGGTTCAAAGATGGACATACAATTGCTGGAACAAGAGAAAATCACCAGTTTGTGCCAATTGATGACAAAAAGATTGGCCTTTCAAGGATGTGAAATGAGCCATCATCTTTCATTGCCCATGTAGATAGATTTGTCAGATCAGAAATTCCTTTTGTGCCAATTGCAAACCTCCAGCCAGGGCAATACATTGCCTGCATTTACGATAGGAACTGGTGGATTGGAAATATTTCTGAAATTTCGACGACCATGATGCATTAATAAATTTTATGCATCCTCATGGACCAGTTAGCTTCTTTCACTGGCCTGTGAGAAATGATACATGCTGGATTCCCGAGCAGTCAATCATTGCAATAATTCCAGCACCAGCTGCAACAGCAATGGGCCGACAATACAGCTTCTCTGAACCCATTATGTTGCAAATTCAGCAACAATTCCAGACCACTTACTTAGACTGAACATTATGGCTTGGGAACCAACAAAAGATACCCAATATTAGACTTGGGATCCTAGGCAAAGACACCCGCCCTCAGGCTTCGGAACCTGCGATAAAGAGACCGCCCGCGGCTGGCCTTGCACGGCTATCGGCCATGGCTCCTAGGCGATGGGGCTGCTAATTCTCAAAAGACAGCATTATTACAATTCTTAATAGGATTATAAGACCAATTCTTAGGGAATTGGTTGTGGTATAACCACCATGGACCAACGCAAGGGTTTGAGTAGTGCAGTTACCATTCATTGCGTATTAATAAATAACACCATGTTCAGTGGCATTTTTCTTTTCTTAAACTGAGAGACTCCAAAAAAAACCCCCAATGATCCTTGTAGAGAAAAATGTGCTCTTTCTAATGATATCAGAATTAATATATTTTAGGGGTACCCTTTTTGAGAAATTTGACCTAAAAATAGGTAAAATTTCGGTTTTTTAAGTTTTTCATCATATGTGGGTGTGAATATTTCCACAAATACATATGCTTTGACCGTGATATTGCAGCAATGCAAAGTCATGTAGATGTTTGTACAGGGCAAAGCACCAGTTATTGTTGTTTTTTGGTCTTGAGTTATATATGGGCAAAGTTAGGCATAAATTTTATGCGAGGCGTTTTACAAGCTACTTTGACACAAAATTGCGGCCAAAATATTGTTTTGTCATAGCTGGTAATAGTTTTATCGTGTTTAGCAGCAAAAGTTGAGCTAGTATGCCAAATTTCAGCATCATAGCCAGTATAGAACTCTAATGGCTATGTGCCAAAGTTTGCAAAATCCTCTTAGCTGAAGCCGCAGGCTTGGTGGACCCTCCAGTGAAAGGTCAACAGTGCCCAATGTATTTGAGATCTGGCCCTAAAAATTTACAGAACCTCTTTTCAAACATACATGTACATCCTTATAAATTTTCAACAAAATCGGAAAAGGTCGAGTGGGGACGATTTTTAAAACTGGTCCACTTGATGTGGAATGACCCAGGAATGATTTAAAGAATATGGGATTTGACAGTGTTGTCTATGCTTAAAAATCTTATAACTTACAGGACGAAGGATCTACTGCTAATGTCTTGGTGTCAGATACCACAAGACACATTCAAAAGTCTTGTGAAGTCCATACCTCCACAGGTTGGAGCTTTTCTAATATTTATAAGGCAGGTGGTTTTAATATTATGACTGATTGGTGTTCAGTTTATAATAATTCCTCTTAGTGTTGTGAAATAGACCAAAATGTGTGTCACTACAGGATACTATAAAAAGAAATTATACTCTTCATACATTTTTAGCAGTTATCCTACATTCTCTAGGTCTCCAGCTGTTGCAATTAATGATGAGCGAACATGCTCACCACTGCTCGTTACTTGATCAAGCATCAGAATTGTTAATTTCCCATTGACTTCCATTATACTTAGTACTCAAATCGCGCCTGAGAACCCCAATGCTCGATTGGGTTACCAGCAGTGTCGAGTATGCTGGCCCATCACTAGTTGTGATATATTGAACTACTAACAACTGAAGATACAAATAGCGTCTTTAGACTGATCAAATATTGTATCTCCAAATTGGGTAACATTGTTTGCAGCATACTTACCTTCAGGGATATAACAATTGCAGTCGCAGAGGTCGCGACTGCCACCAGGCCTGGGGTTAAAGGGTGCTTGCTGACCCCAGTGCCTGAATCAGCTGCAAGTGCGTCCGAAGATATACACTCAGCTGAAATGCTTTGCTGCGCAGAGACACGTCAGGTCCCTGCACTACAATACACCCACCCAGCCAAGGGGTCCAGGATAAGGACATACATACCAGGATGGGGGACATGCAGTGACAAGCAAAAGGGTAACAATGTTTTAAACTTTTTACTTTCAGGCTCCATATCTCACCATTCACTACAGCTCTGAGTACGAGAATACCTTCATTTTATAGACAATCATCTTGGCTATCTCATACATAAATTCGACTTGTAAATATTGAGAATATGATTAGTTATGCAGATTTTTGTCATGTCACTACATTGTTGCACTTTGCTCCTAAAAATCTAAATTTTAGTTTTTATTATTTGGTAAATCCATCTTTGGTGTTCAACACTGCCTGAATCCTTCTGGGTATGCTCTCAATCAGATTCAAGCATGTATCAACCCAAATCTGATCACAGGTCTCTGCTACACTGTCCCAATGTTGGTGCATACTGGTCGGCTCACTTGGGTATGTATACAGCTTTATCTTGAACTCCAACCACAAGTGTTCAATTCTATTGAGGTCTGGGAATTGTGGGGGCCAATTCAGCACCTCTATTTTATTGTCATTGAACCATTTCTTCACCAATTTTGACATATGCTTTGGGTTGTTGTCCTGCTGGTACACTATGTCATCCTTTTCATACTCATAGTACTTGAGTGTACAAAGTAACTTGTAGGATATTCACATATAGCTCAGCATTGAGGCCACCATCGATGCTGATCAAGTATCCAATGCCTGGCTGTCAAACAACCCCATATCATCAGGTTTCTGAAGGTGCCAGCCACAGGCCGCGTGGGCACCACACTCCTTCACCTAGTAGGCTCTGTGTGCGGATGTGACTTTGGGTGGGGTGCATGGCACTTACTGGTTTCTTCGGGCTGGTTTCCATCACCCTGCTGGCAGTTGCGATTGTAGACAGTCAGTAACACTCGCAACAGAGTTCATTTGGCCAGCCAGAATTGTTCACTTTTCTTCACACTATTCTTCACACCGTTATGACAGAAATGACCTTCCTTTCTCTTCCTGTGGGGTACTACTCTTGACCTCTCCCCCGATATCTTGGACCTTGTCCTCAAGATCTGGGGTCTGTGTCTCCTTTACCCTCTTCCTCACACCTTCATTCAATGCTGAGCACGGACAGCTCTTTAGTCAGACGACTCTATAAGCCCGCAGGGGTGAACCATAGGTTCCAGACCTCCGGGGGTGACCTCGGGTTCCCTGACTGGCCCTCACACCGAGACCACTTCTTCTCACATTTTAACCCACATCTAGACTGACTCTGGAGCTCTTTCTAACCAGGAAGTGTCTCACTCTGTTCAACACTAGTGCCACCCCCTAGTGAGATGAGCCTAACATTAACTGTTTCTATTACTAACAAAGGCTATCTACATAACAATACCATATTTTACCTTAAACTACATCCTACTTAATATTCCCCACTCTGCTACCTCTGTTACAACCTATGTCCTACTCTAATGCTTATCTGACTAGTACACTTCACCACACATTGCTAACACATTTACAGCACATAACATATTACACTTTACATTGAAGGGGGGCTCTGTCACCCTCCTACACTTCCTCCACTGGACTTGACAGTTTCTTCAATTTCTCTATCCATTAGCCCTATTTTCCCTTGTTCCAGACCCATTTGCACCCATCAGAGCCTAGTCTATTGATTTTTATCTCATTGCTCCATTTTGCCTGTTTTCAATCTTCTACTGTCCACTTTTCATAGTTCTTTGCAAACTTGTGCCAATGTTTCTTATTACGATATTGAAGTCGAGGCTTCTTGACCTGTATTTTGGGCCACCATTCCAGACTTTTGTAACGCTTGTTGTAAAGTGCTTGCATTCACATCTGTGATCTCACTATTATGAAGCAAACGAGCTGACTCCACTGCTGTCGTTGTTGCGCCAGAACTGATAGAGCTTGTGATGAGCCGACTTGATTATTGTAATATTTTGCCTGGACGTCAACCTCTTGACTTTTGTATGGATGGACTGACTTAGTTTTGTGTTCTTCCAACTGTCATGGCACTCACATGATGCAGTTTTTCAATTTTCTTGGCCGAGACACCACTATTAATTAGGTGGATGATGCTGTTTCTCTTTTCTTGGTAAATCTTCATGGCTGCTCTTCGATTCGTATCAGTGACCTTTTGCTTTGGAATGAACCTAATAAAACACTGAGCGATTAGGGACTGTGAGAACAGGTTGTAGTTTGTAGTATATAGCAAGAAAAAAAATGTTCACCATTACTTTACACAATTCAGAAAATTACATCCACCAGAAAAGGGTCACATGATCTTAGATTTGATAGGGTGTGCTTCACAATAATACCTTGCAGCTATCACATCACAGAGTATAACCCAGTGTCACACGTGTGTCACATACTGATATGAGCTAGGGGGAACTGGGATTAGAAGGTTGTAGCGAATAGTTGATTGCAGATCCTCTTTAGTGCCCGACCATCGTTTACCCTAGGTTGGAGCTTATTTAATTCAATCCGGTGCTGAAGGGTTTAAGGTTACTTTCTACCTTACTGTGATTTAACAGGTAGTTGTTATCTTAGTTGCAGCCACTCTCATCTGCTATAAATATCTACTCCTCCCTATGCTGGCTATAGTTGATTCTATACTGTCTACTTTGAAGGAGCCTGTCTCTGTAGAAGCTTAGGTGTTTGTTTCTGTTGTAGCTGAGAGGTTTCCTGCTGGTGAAGCCGTGGAGTGTTATTTGTTGTGTCTTTCCACACCTGTTTGACTTACCTACCTTGTGTTTTTTCATTACAGTGGCGAGACCTGTGTCTTGCTAGCTTTCACACCAGTTAGGGTGAGTTCATGGTCAGCGAGGGCCTATGAGCGTGATGGCACATGGGGTAAAGGACCCATCTAGGGATGTTAGGGAGTGCACAGGTCAGCCTCAGGTTCATTTTAGGTGACATTGCTCTCCTCTACCTACCGTAGCACCAGATCCTTTTGTTGTATTGTTTACCTCGTTTTCCCTTTGTGTTCTGTCGCCCGCTAAGAGTATAATATAGCCTTTATAAATGCCAGGGCTGTGAATGCAGTGCAGTAACATTCAGTGAGGAGAAGTCAAAGCTTAGCAATAGATATAGAAGTAAAAAGCCCAAAAAAGAAATAGGGAGATAGTGTGTATGACAGCACAACAGTGAAGAACGGTTATTGTCCATGTACATATTGCCATGTATGGTGAGGTCTTTTACATTACTAAGGCTTTAGATATGCTAAAGAACTTGAAAAGGGCTGGATTCAGTCTGTAGAGAGTTACACACGTCTGTTCAGTGTGATTGGAGTGCCTGTTTTGTGGCAAAATTATTCTTGAATGAAACTTTGGGGAAAAATTCGCCGGCGAATTCGAATTTCAAAAGATTTGATCATCTCTAGTAATAACCTTAGTTTTATTCTACATTTGAGATTCCATATATTTACATAGAACTTTCCTAATGGGTATAAATATTTAAAGAAATAGAAGTGAGTGACAGTCACCAGTACAAAGTGCTCAGACTGTCCCTAATGATCTGCTATTTTCCTGGTTACTAGATTTATCAGAGCATTTAAATCAATTTATTGGTGATACTGGGTAATATTTACAGATGAGAAAATTCAGCAAATCATGTCAGACAAAACACAGACAAGGACAGTACATGATTTTTTAATGGCATCTCTGCATATAAAATTCTTAATGAATACAGCAAGAGATCTAATCTTCTCTCCATATAGTTCTGTCATTTACTCTACATTTGTGTTGCAAATAGAATTGTAATTTATTTAGAAAAGAAATATCACAATTTTTTGGGGTTGGTAAGTAATGTATTGTAGCAAGATTTGTAATTATACGGAGGCTATAAGCTACAGATATCATATAAACACCATAGTTCTGTAGGCCAGCAAGGTGACAAACTACATCAGCCTACTGGAAATTTCATGAAATATTGTAGTGGTTTTTTATATATCTTTTATTATTATTTAGGATTATATTTAAAGGAAACCTGATGTCTAATATATGCTGCCTGTGATTTGGGCAGCATATATCAGACACTGGCTGTATGATTTTAGCCAGGTATGTTTGATTCTGAAATGCTGCAGCCTTTTCGAGAAAACATACTTTATAAGCCACCGGGGACTGAGCCGCACATGAGACTAGTCGGAAAGGCGGGTCCCCGGCGGTGTCCTCATCTCTTCTGCCCTTTCCCTGCATGAGTGTACAGGGAGAAATCTGTCTGTAACTGGCAATGGGTGGGGAGAAGCCACCAGGGACCAGCCTTCCCGACTGGTCTCCCAAGCTGCTTGGTATCCCGTGACTTTTATAGTATGTTGTTCTGTTAAGGAGGACTATCTATAGATAGTCCTGATCAAATACTTAATTAATCTTGAGCCATAGGAGATTGGGGGAAATGATCGATGAAGCGTATTATTTCACCTTACATAAGCCTGTTCAAATACATACATGTGACACAGATCTAAGATGGCTGCCGCTTCCTGTTCTCCACACCCTGCCCTTGTATGCAAAGAATGCATGGAATATCTGGATCGGAGAAGAGGACTAACCCACTGACCAATCCATGGACCACCCCACTGACCAACCCATGGACCAACCTACTGACCGACCCACCACCAATGGACACATCTGAGCATGCTTACTGTAGAGCTAATCATGCCCCTTTTCCTTGTTTATATAAGCAGGTGCTCTGTTAAAATAAAGGCAGTTGAAGCTGAGCCATGCTCTGATCAAGGAGAGACTTACATCTGACTCTGTCTGATGTTATTCTTTCGTGCATGCACTTGATCCATATTCATTAGGTCAGGAGCAGGCAACAAAGGGACACCAGTAGTCTTCACCCCAACAGTTCTCTGGAATGCTGCAGCATTTCAGACTGAAACATACATGGCTGAAATACTACAGCCAGTGTGTGATACATGCTGCTTGTGGATCGGGAAGCATTTATCAGCTGTCAGTTTCCCTTTAAATGGAATCTGTCAGTAGGCTTTTGCTACCTCATCTGAGTGCAGCATGATATAAACAAAGAGACTCTGAATCCAAAGATGTATCACTTAGATTACTGGGTGCAGCAGTTCTGACAGAATCAAAGCTTTTAAACTTAGTCATGTAGACGAGCTGAAAGAGCTGTCCAGCCCACACAAGGCTCTCAATAGAGATTGCATATTGACATTGAGGTGTCAATCAGATGAATGGGTGTGCCGGACTGCCGGACACATGACAATGTAGCCCACCAATGATTATCACTAGCTGATAAGCCTTTAGTTTAAATAAACAACAGCACACAGTCTGATAAGAGAGGCATAGTTGAGTTTTGTTTTTAAACCCCTACAGCATGCTGTCCTCAGATTACATAAGAAAAAACCTGCTGAAAGATTCTTTTTAAACCCAAAGCCTGAGATAGCTCTACTGAAATATGTCCTCTTCTTATTTATGTCACGTTTTCATGATCCAATTCACCAATCACATAAATGTTCCCATATATTTAAGCCCGATAAGAGGTAGACATTGAAGGAATCCTTTCAGGTCGGATAATGCCATTGACCTGCAGATATAAAATTAAACTTCAAGTTAGTACTGTTATGAAATACAGAAAGAGCAGCTCTAGAGAGAAGATTAACTTTACTACCTCCGGGAGCCGCCGGCTTTCAGTCATACATGCGTGACTGTGCGGTTTCTCCCAGGTGCTGCACTTTCAGTACTGCGGCTGAGCACCTTCATAACTCTATTAACCTGAAAATGAACCCTATATCTGCAAGTTAATAGCTTTATCTACCCTGAGAGGTTCCCTTTAATGTTAGAAAAAGAGAGATGGCACTTCCTAACTTTCTAATGTGAACAGATGCATACAGAGCATGAAACATAGTAACAAAAAAGAGACAGTTGCACTCTGTAGTGCTAAGATACGTGTAACAATGAATATAAGATTATAGACTTTAGAGCCACATATCTCTGCTTTCCAAGAAATAAAGCAAATCTGGTACTGTCCTAAAGTAAAAAAAATGACCTAGATTTAAGCCAAATTTTGCACTATTTTATTTATCTTACCTGGTGTAAATGTTTCTGTTCTCCTGGACCTGGCATTGCCTCTCTTTTGATTATGAGCCTCTCTATTTCTGAACTATGCCCCCCTCTTCCCAATAGAAGTTTGGTCTATATAGCCAAGTGGGAGTGGTCACCGGCTCCATATGATAGTCTTATTGAGGCAGATTTTGCACTAGAGCCAGACCACCAATTTAATTTTTTTTTTTTTTCTAACTAAAATGATCAATAGCCACAATGTGGGAAGATAAAGAGCATTTCCACACAACATTTACAACTGGACAAGGTTCATTAATAGTGTATCCATTGCTAATAAAGATTGTGGCATTTCTTTAATCCATTGTGTCAGCAATTTTTAAAAACTGGATCACTGAATTCACTGTCACATTTCCATATGCCTTCAAACAAATGTCGGCCTAACAGCGGCTTGTGTTATACTGACACAAAGCATAATGTATGAGCATACAGAATTATGCAGATACTCTGTATGCTGGGTGCCAGCCGTCCAGAAATTCCTGGACAGTTCTTAAAAATAGGGCACTTCTTTACTTTTCTGTACAAAAAATGGATGTTGTCTGTGATTTTTTTTTTTTAAGCTGAATAAACTTATATGTATTGTTTTGACTGTAATTATCTTCATTTTGCAATACACAGTAAATGCAGCTGATGTCTTTTTATCAAAGTTATGAGCTGTAGACATGGATCACTTATAGTAAAATAACAAGTCAAGTTGGCATCCCTGTCTGAATGTAAAATAAAGAAATCAATTAGCGATCCCTGCTTAAAAATGTAATAACAAAATGTAATAAAAATCCACAAAACAATAGTTACAAAATATGCAATTATTTAGTGCAAAAAGCACATACGTTGTGTAATGAAAAAAACAAAACAAAATAGATTAGTTGACATAAGGTTCCATACAGCCATGTCAATAAAAACATGAAAAAGTTGTAACTGGTGACATACAGAGGGACAAAAAAAAAATAGATGGTCATTGAGGTTTTAAAGGGGTTGTCCACTACCTGAACAACCCCTTTTTTATATCCAGTATCCCCCCATGAAAAATAAAAATTGGCCATGAGCCCTACAGCCACTGTTGGTTGCTGCTCTCTCACTTCTGCTTGTCCGGGGCCCATCTGATGGAAGAAAGCATACAGCAGCCAATAGCAGATGCTGATTTGCTGCAGGGATCACGTGACATAAGAATTTCATATGATTCCCAGGAGACCCATCGCTAGAATGGCATGGGTACGGGAGTTAAGTATATATTATTTTTATTTTACTAGGGGGACTATTTTATTTGTTTCTTGATATTTTGTATTGTTTTAGAGAATCAATGATGGTGATATTACTTGTAGCTCCTGGGCACCCTGATACAGGTCCCTTAAAGGGAACTGCTAATTGCATGTGTGCGCAGGGGTTTTCATGCTGATTAAATCTGTACCTTGATAGTAGAAATCAATTTTGCAGTTACTGATAAATCCAGCATTTAAGTTGTTTGCAAATGAGTATTTTGTGGTATGACAGTGCCCTTGCGGCTCTCCTGGCCTCCTTTCCGATTTCCCGCCTGCCTTCTGTGTCTGATAGACAGGTCACTTTTATTCCAGTGACCTGCTCACACAAGTGCCATCAGTGCCGGGGCGGTGTATGTGCATTAAGGTCCTCATGATGTTGTAAGATCTAGTGTATTGATCTGTACATGTGTTGTCCCACTTTCTGGCGAGAGAGCTCAGTAAGGAAAATCACTCTCTGAAACAAGAGTAATGTATAGTTCTGTTTATTATTCATCAATCCAAAACTATGACGTCTAAAGCGGGCTTTACACGCTGCGACATCGCTAGCATTTGCTGGTGATGTCGAGCGCGATAGCACCCGCCCCCGTCGTACGGCCGATATGTGGTGATCGCTGCCGTAGCGAACATTATAGCTACGGCAACGTCACATGCACATACCTGCTCTGTGACGTCGCTCTTGCCGGCGAGCCGCCTCCTTTCTAAGGGGGCGGGTCGTGCGGCGTCACAGCGACGTCATACGGCAGGCATCCAATAGAAGCGGAGAGGCGGAGATGAGCAGGACGTAACATCCCGCCCATCTCCTTCATTCCGCATTGCCGGTAGAGGCAGGTAAGGAGATGTTCGTCGCTCCTGCGGTGTCACACACAGCGATGTGTGGTGCCCCAGGAACGAGAAACAGCATCGCTAATAAGCAAAAATGATTTTTTGTTTCAGGACGACTTCTCCGTGGCAATTTTGATTTTGACCGCTTTTGCGATCGTTTAAGGTTGCTCGTAAGTGTCACACACTGCGATATCGTTAATGACGCCGGATGTGCGTCACAAACACCGTGACCCCGACGATAATTCATTAACGATATCATAGCGTGTAAAGCCCGCTTAAGTCAAATTATGACTTTTGTAAAACATAGGACTGCAGGAGCTAATTATACTGCAGAAAAAAAAGTGCAGTGAGTAGCGGTTTTGAAGGCGCTTATGCAGATACTATGTATATAAATAAAGAGCAGTTATACCACCACTCACTGCACTTTTTTCAACTTTAGAATATTAACCAGGTCATGCAATCTGATGTTTGAGAAAAGTCATAATCTGACTGAAACGTCACGTTTTTGTGTTGCTGAACAATAAACAGAACTACACCTTGACATTTAAAGAGCATGGTGAGTTCTTTTAACCATATTATCTAAGGCATAGAACCCTATTAGAGCACCTTGCACTGGGCCATGTTCCATTTTCTTCTCTATAAAACATGAGGAGCCTGTCAGTCTGATAGTAAGACAGGCAATGGGGAATAGGGAGGGAGGGCAAGGGAGCTGCAAGTGCAGTGTCCCACCCAGAAGCACTTGCAGCTCATTTACATACAACTCCAAAACTGGATTTCTCAGGAACTTAATTGCTACAATTGAGGTATGTACAGTATTTAGTCAGAATGAAAGCGCCTGTATATACAGTACATGTCATCATCTTGAAATATAAAATCCTCCTGACAAGTTCACCTGGTCCAAAATGTGAAGTTTTGCTTTAATTTTATTCCCTTATTATATTCTCTTCTGCAGAGGGTGCTTTTATCTGGTACCACACCCCAGAAGTGACTGCAACTTCTGCGCTCCCTAGAGCTATCTCTCTTAAGGAATAGTATATAAACCTTACCAGTAGAAAACCAAGAAGATAAACCGAGAACAGATAAAAGAATAAAATCTTGTATTGTATGTAGATATTTCCATTCTTTAGTCATTGCTCAGTTATTCGACTTGTATTCTGCACATTTACATTCGATTTGCCAGTTGTTGTCTATGTTAAATTCTCCTGTGTTGACTTTTCACATGAAGGAGTTGAGGTCTCGAGTGTTCCAGCAATGAGAATTACAAGCACCAGGCGGGAATGCAAGTTATCTTTAAAGCACCATAAGAAAAAATAATAATTTCCTTAATTAGTCAGAAACACTTGAGCAGAGGGTCTGTGGACCATGTGAAGAGGCAAACACAATTTAACATTATGTTTATTTTCATTAAAGTGTTTAAATAGAAATCCGTTCTGTGAATAAAGGTAATTTACAATTACCTGACTATCTGCTGGTTACTTTCAGCGCATTCACTTCCATTCCTTAACTCCACAATGGTAAAAATAATTTACACAGTAAGTGAAGTATTGTCTTAATTTAATTATCTATGATGGAAACAATGAGCTCTGCTCCATTCCATTTGCCGCGTATTCAAATACAAGTTTAATGAAAGACGGAGGCTTTTCTGAGAATATAATTGTGAAATCCAAATAATGAGGTCAGCCTACGCTGAAAATGGTCCAGTATGGCTTTAAATGTATTTCTACACATTTCAAAGTAAAATTTGCAACCTGTCCCACTTGGTAACACATCATAGTCAATTTGAGAGATAATGCAGAAGTGTATTACGGTAGGAATCCCATGCAGTGTGCTAATTTGGTATGCAAATGAGAAAATTTCATCAAATTAAGGTTTCACATGATAACCAATAAACTAAGAAATAGGAATTGACAGGTAAAATATTGCAATTTCCGTTCCCTGACATCATGCTGTTTAGAGTAATAGTTTTTCTAAACATAAATTTTGCACATGTGGTCCGGGCTAATGTTCAGGAGATAGATGTAAGGCTTTCAGATTGATTAGAAATGTATTAGTCTGTGAACATGCATGTAGGTTACAGGCACCTGACCCAGGAAGACTTGATTACATTAGATATATTCTCCCCTAAATTATACCCCTGTAGTAAGTCCTGTATGCCAGACTGCTCGTGTCACTGTGTAAATAGTCATTTGCGGTACAATCCTAATAATGGCAGCCATTCTCCTCATATATATGGAATTTACATAAGGAGTTGAAAATTCCAAATTGAAATGTTCTGCAGAATGTTCTGGTTTGGAATTCATTATAGAATTGCATTATCTGCAGTTCTCACATATTATTGCACTAGAGCAGGTATCACTCGTGCTTACAAGAAAGGCCAATCTGGGAAGTGGTGCCAAAAGCAAGTTCTCCATAACCTCTCCCAGTAACGCCTCAATAGACCAAAAACTGTTTAGGACATTTTCAAAAGTAACTAAACTGTTATTTATAATTTTCATTTTTAAATTAAAATTGTAATATGAAAACATTTTGTACCAGAGGTAGTGACCAATACAGTTAGTGAACTATACTGGTGCCTTTATGAAGAAAATAGATGACAAACTGTGCTTTAACGAGGGCATAGATCCATACACCATATCTGGAGACTGGCTCTCCCAACGATGAGACATACATATATATGTGTATATATATATATATATATATATATATATATATAAAAAGCTGAATGTGTGTATGTATGTGTGTATGTCCGGGATTGGCATCTGCACCGTCGCAGCTACAGCCACAAAATTTTGCACACTCACACTTCTGGACTCCGAGAGCGTCATAGGCTATGTTTCGAGGGGAAATTTTAACCCCGCGCTTTACAGTTATTCGCCAAAAAACCTGCCTCCATTAAAGCGAATGGAGCTGGGAGCCACAGTGCAGCCAGAACTTCAGAAGAATGCACAGCCACGCCCTTATATGGAATGTTGGCGTGTCACAATGCAGTCAGGGAAAGAGGCAGACAGACAGGGTAAGAAACAGACATAGACAGGGTAAGAGACAGACACAAAGAGACAGACACAGGCAAAGAGACAGACTGACAGGGAAAGAGAGAGACAGGGAAAGAGGGAAAGAGACAGACAGGGTAAGAGACAGACAAAAACATATAAAGAGACAGACAAAGAGACAGACACAGGGAAAGACAGAGGGAAAGAGACAGACAGGGAAAGAGACAGACAGGGAAAGAGAGAGACAGAGAGATATATACAGAGGGGGAGACAGACAGAGAATGGGAGAGAGACAGTTACTATCTCGGGCAGCGCCGGGTGCTATGTTGTGAGGCAAAATTTTAACCCCGCGCGTTCCAATTTACCAATCAATTTTGCCCCTATCTACATAATGGGAAAAAAGTCAAACGAAAAGTGTTGGGGGCAAATTGACAGCTGCCAGATATGAACAAGGGGGACTTAAAGAATGAGAGCGATGGCGCCAAATAGTATATACCGTACAGTTCCTAAGGTGGGGCCCCGACATGGGATACTCACCACACTCGGGGATATGAACACACACACAAAATGTGCCACACACTACCGCGTACTTGAACACATATAACACCCTCAGCACACATTTCACCATGTGAAACAATTTAATAATTACATTTCTATCTATTTGTTTTGTGGTTTTTGTGTGCAGAATACATTTTTGTTAATACATTCTATTTTATTCTATTAACAGCAGTTATTAACCCGGGCGAAGCCGGGTAGTACAGCTAGTGTGTGTGTATATATATATGTGTATATATATATATATATATATATATATAATATTTTATATATAATCTAATATATAAAGCTGAATGTGTGTGTGTATGTATGTGTGTGTATGTCCGGGACTCGCAGCTGCAGCCACAAACTTTTGCACACTCACACGTCTGGACCCCGAGAGCGTCATAGGCTATGTTTTGAGGGGAAATTTTAACCCTGCGCTTTAGTTATTCGCAAAAAAACCTGCCTCCATTAAAGCGAATGGAGCTGGGAGCCACAGTGCAGCCAGAACTACAGAAGAATGCGCAGCCATGCCCTTATATGGAATGTTGGCTTGTCACAATCCAGCCAGGGAAAGAGACAGACACAGACCGGGAAAGAGGCAGACACAGACAGGGTAAGAAACAGACATAGACAGGGTAAGAGACACAAAGAGACAGACTGACAGGGAAAGAGACAGACGGAGACAGACACAGGGAAACAGACATACAGGGAAAGAAAGGGAAAGAGACAGACAGGGTAAGAGACAGACAAAGACAGGTAAAGAGACAGACAAAGAGACAGACACCGGGAAAGAGACAGAGATGGAAAGAGACAGACAGGGAAAGTGACAGATAGACAGACAGGGAAAGAGACAGACAGACAAAGAGAGAGAGACCGAGAGATATATACAGAGGGGGAGACAGACAGAGAATGGGAGAGAAACAGAGAGACAGTTACTATCCCAGGCATTAATACATTCTCTCCCGGGAATGTTAATATATTCTATTTTGTTAACAACAGTTATTAACCCGGGCGAAGCCGGGTAGTACAGCTAATATATATATATATATATATATATATATATATATATATATATATATAATATTACTGCTCAAAAAATAAAGGGAACACCAAAATACCATTTTGTTATTTAAGTGTTCCCTTTAATTTTTTGATCAGTATTTTTTGAGCAGTTATTTAAACTATGACAAAATGTTTGAAAATTCTTTAAAAATTGTCACTTGTATAACTTCATGTTGTGATGTCACTGTGGGATTGCAAGGGACAGGGGGCTCGTATACTGTTCCCCGTGCTAGGTGACACTAGACTATCTCTAACCTTGGGGTTTCTCCTAATGGTGAAGATGCCCGAGTCCTGTGCCTTGCTATTCTCCTGATCAGAACTAATCTGTTCTCCCCCTCCCACGGAAGGAAGGGAGAGGAGTCTGATGGCAACACAGATAAAGACAGACCGGGAACAACCAAAACTCAGACACACTGCAAACTCACAAGAACAAATAGTAAGAAACTAAGGAGTAATGAAGTAAGGCAGCAACAAAAGGACAACAAGGGTTAACACCACAACCACTCACAGCAAAACAGTACTACAACGACCAGTAATTCTGGATCCCAACACCAGACCACTATAGAGTAGCTATAGCTGGCATTAATGCAAAGAGGAGGAGAGCGAATATGACTGGTTCCCCCACAGCATGTGATCAAAGGGAATTAACAAGAAGCCCAGCAAGGATTAATTCTTGCTAGCCTGCCTATGAACTACAAGTTTGTGGGTCAACTCCAGAGTCTCCCTGCGCTAATCACAGACATCAGAGAAGTTAGCATGCAGAGAGCTAGAATCTGTAGTCTCCACAGCTCCTCACACCACCATGACAGTTGGCAACGCCCGCAAAAACTTCCTTTCGACACCATATTATAAGATGTGTAAAATTTATCATTGTTGGTCAATGAAGCTGAGAGAGGGCTTGTCTTTTCTTGTCAACATTTTTATTAACACCATTTTGGGGCACATACAATTTTTGTAGCCTCTTTTTGCATTTTTTGCGATATTGTGGTGGACTAAAACCGCAATTTTGGCACTTCGATATTTTCTTTATTTGTTTACAAGTTTTACCAATTGAGTTAATTCATTATATGTTTTGATAGATCGGACTTTCACTGATGCAGCAATACTAAATGCAGTATGTGTATTTTTTTTTAAATATATATATATTTTTAATTGGGAAAAGAGATGTGACTTGAACTTTCATAGGTTTTTTTTTCATATCAAAATTTTTTTTTACAATGTATTTTGAACCTGAAATCCAACTGATTACCTATACTTTTTACAGCAAAACTACAATATTGCTATATATAGGAAAAAGTACGATCTCCAATGAACGCCAGCCAAAGGCTGAGCTTCATAGGAATACCGTCATGACAGACACGGGGGTCTTCAGCAGAAAACCAACAGTCATGGCAACCAATCAGCACTCCTCAATCACATCAGGAAGAAGCTGATGACCTATTAAAACAACACATTCCTGAACCACACACTGTAATTGTCACTATCAGACATTGACAATTTCGCTTAACAGGTCAACAGCTATGGGCAGAGCTCTACTCTGCTTGCATCTGTTACAGGCAGATGATGGATGAATAATACAGCCATCATCTGTCTGCAAAGTTCTTGAGCCCACATCAAAGACAGGCAGCTGATATATTGCACACCATTATAACATGTCAGTGAGTGGTTAAAACTCAACACACAGTAGATTTAAAAGGAGTTTTCTGTTTTCAGAAAAATCCTGTCACTAAGTGCAGTTTGTTTTGTTATCAAATAAATGATCCTTTACTCTCCCTCTCTAGATCCATTTCTGAGTTTCACAGTTGCACTAGTGTCTTTTATTGTTTACAGCACTGATGTCATATCGATCTTCAGACAATCACTGAGCTCAGGAGCTCTCCCCATGTAGATTGTACGATCCACTGAACTCACTGATTGACTCTAGCGCTGAGAAACATGATAGACATCCGGGCAGTGGTGAAGACTCATTGCTCACCAGACTGGTGATTACAGGACAGCTTTTTTTTTTTTTTAAACAAACTGCTTAGGGATCGAAAGAGTTTTGAAAAAAAATCCTGATTCCTTTGTTTTCCCTATATAAAAGCTGCCACCAGAGGTGTCTCACAGTGACCTGCTTGCCTCTACCCTTTAAAAAGATGTGAACACTCATTCGAGTCTGGAGAGATAGTTGTTTGCAGAACTAGCTAAGGCAGGGGTCTCAAACACAAGACCTTCGGGCTGCAAGTGGCTCCTGAGGCTGCATCATGCGGCCCACAGGCAGCGGAGCTCCTGTGATGACTGCTGCTGGCTCCAGGGGCCCACCGACGCCAGTGCTTTGATTCAGCTGAATTTGAATCCATGGACACACAATAAATTGAAATGTATTGCAATGCAGAGACTGACTCTCTGCGCTGCAATACCAATACTAACCAGCAGCCACTTGGAACACTGATGGTGAAATTAATACAAGATGGCGGACATTACTATAAAATAGGGACAAGGATGGGGATATTACTACAAGTAAAGGACTAAGATAGGGACATTACTATAAGATGAAGACCAGGTTAGGGGACATTAGTACAATATAGGGACCAGGATTGGAGACATTACCAGAAGAAGAAGACTAGGATGTGAACATTACTATAAGATGGGGACCACATGGCAGACAATACTATAGAATAGGGACAAGGATGTGAACATTACTAGAAGATGGGGACTCACTTCTCCCTTGGAAAAAGATTACACGTCGAAACGCGCGTAGGGATTGGGGACACTGCACACTTTGGGCCAGGTATTGACCACTAATTTGATTGTTTATCTTCCTTGGTTGTATCTTGCAATTACTTTTCTTTCGGGGGTTTTATGACATATGTGTTTCAGTAGCTATATATTATTTATACAGGTTTTCCCCTTTGTATTTACCACCAAGCATTTTTCATACATGCTGTACACTTCCACATCTTCCCCCTGGTTGTTTTTCATTTACCTGTACAACCCATTGTTATATATAGTTTTGACATAGTTATACCATTTTTTTACACTCAATTGAGACTTCATTAAACACAATTTGGGGTCATATGGATTATATTTGATATTTTTCATCTTTAGTGGTGTCATTATTTTTTATATTATCATTTTGATTTGAGCAATTGTATCTACCTATTGTTACATTTACCTGCCTTTGTGTGGTCTCTGTCCTCTCCATTTTCACAGTTGTTATCATGTCTACCAGGTTTTAATAATTTAATTAGATAAAATGAGTTATTTTTTTGTTACCTATGTCTTTAGCGCAATTTCTTATATAATTCACAAGATGGGGACCAGGATGGGGGACATTACTACAAGATGTTGACCAGAATTACTATATGGTGCTATTTGTAACACAATGTTACTGTACGGGGCATTTAGGGACAGAAAAAGTAAAATAAATTGTAAAAAAAAATAGTTAAAATAAAGTATGAAAAAATAATTGAAAAGTATTTTGCCACTAAAAATGTTATTTTATGTACAAACTGAAGTAAATAAAAAGAGTACACATTTGTTATCGCTCCCCCTGTAACAATACAAGGTATAAAACTGTACAATAACCCACATGATTAATGCCACAAAAAAAAAATCACGTTCAAAATTGTTCAAAAAAAATTATCAAAAAGTTGTTTAAAAAAAAAAAAAAAGGGTATCACTGAAAATGTCATCTCAACCTGCAAAGAATGCAGGCCGTCAAATTCAATTTTTTTTCTCTGTGTGTCTCATATGCACAGACAAATTTGACACTCCTTATCTAAGGTATATATGGTATGACGGTGATCTGGAAAAGAAGACCTTCCTTCCAAACCTCATCAATGTAGTTCTGAGAATGACGTAGCCATTACTCAAAGTGGAAATTACTCTATTCTCAGATCAGTACCAACCAGGGGCTGGGTGGCAAATTTTAGCCTGGGGAACAAACACACAGCAGTGGTCCATGAATAGCAGCCGATCCTTAAAGGGAACCTGTCAGGTCGAATATGCACCCAGAACCACGAGTAGTTCTGGGTGCATATTGCTAATCCCTGCCGAACTGTCCATGTATCTAGTAGCATAGATAAAGAAATCTTTAGAAAAATTACCGTATTTCTAAAGATCTTTTATCATATGCTAATGAGTGCAGGGAGTGCCATGAATAGAGCTGTGGTATTGCCATTTTTAAGAGTATTTTCAGGATATAATTCTCTGCATACCATCCCAGCATCCTCTTTTTTGTGTGTACCTTTTGCATTGCAGGCTCCATTATTTTAATGTATTTTTATTAAGTGTATTTTAATTCTTTTTTGTTAATAAAAATATTTTTAATAATAAAAAAAACATTATTCCACTAAAAATTCTTCTTAAAGTCATTATTTTCTTCCGAATTATTTTTCCTAAAGGAAGCAATTTAGAGTTTAATCAATTTATTTCATTTTGTAATTCATTAATTAATGATTAATTAATACATTAATTAATGTAATTAATTCATTTGTATACTTGGTACGAGCATCACAGGTGCTTGAGCTCCATGCTTGAGTCACAACTCTGCATGTTTTGTGGCTTTTAGATAGCCCATCAACATGCAGGGATTGCCTGCCACACACGTTAAGGCTATGTACGCACGTTGCGTATTTACATGCAGTTATGCTGCGATCTGCACCGCAGCGTAACTGCATGCGTCCTGCGTCCCCTGCATAATCTATGAAGATGCACACGTGGCGTATTAGAGCGCAGCGCTTTGGCTGCTGCCCGAAGCGCGTTCTAAGAAGTGACATGTCACTTCTTTCCTGCGCTCTGCATGCAGCCCCCGCTCTGTCTATGGGAGAGGCTGCACTCAGAGCGCATGGAATCGGCTTTTTTTTTCATTATGGACTCTTTCTGCAGCGATTTGAAGCGCACGTGTGCTGTTCAAATTGCTGCAGAAATTTCTGCAGGGACAGTACGCAACGTGCGCACATAGCCTTATACTGTAGCCATGTTGGCTACTGGCATTACTGTGATTGTCCAATCCAACTGAATTGCATTCTCAGGTCTTATATAAGACCTGGTGTGCAATGCTCAGCCCACTGTCCTCTGAAATTAGTTCAGGGAGAGTTGTTGTAAGAGGGAGAGCTGACTTTAGAGCAGGCATATAGTCAGTGTTGAATTGGCATTGCAGTAATTCTATACCGCTTCTACAGTATTAACCCCTTCACCCCCAGGCGATTTTCCATTTTCCGTTCTTTTGTTTTTGCTCCTCCTCTTCCGAGAACTGAAACTTTTTTATTTTTCAATCAATCTTGCTATATGAGGGCTTGTTCTTTGTGGGACGAGTTGTACTTTTGAATGATATCATAAGTTTTACCATATAGTGTACTTAAAAATGGCAAACTAATTCCAAGTACGGACAAATTGCATCAAAAGTGTGATTGAATGATTGTTTTTGGGAAATTTTATTCATCCTGTTCAATACATGATAAAACTGATCGGTGTGATGCCTCAGGTCGGTATGAGTTCGTAGACACCAAACATGTATAGGTTTACTTTTATCTTAGGGGTTAAAAAAATGTAAACGTTTGTCCAAAAAATGTGGTGCACTTTTGTCGTCATTTTCCACGACCCGTGACATTCTAATTTTTCGGGATATGAGGCAAAGTGATGGCTTATTTTTTGTATCTTCAGCTGACTTTATTAATGGTACTATTTCTGTGCAGTTACTATGTTTTGATTGCCTGTTATTGCATTTTGCGCACAATTTTTGACAACCAAAATATGTAATGTTTGCGTCTGGAATATTTTTTTTGCTACACTGTGTACCAATCAGATTAATTGATTTTATATTTTGATAGATTGGGCATTTCTGAACACGGCGATACCAAATGTGTGTATATTTTTCAATGGCGCGAATGGGAGGTGATTTGAACTTTTTTTTTTAAACATCTTTTTATTGAATTTAAACTGAATTTCTTTTACAATTTGCTCTTATACAAAGAGCATTTCATTGATGACATTATAATCAAAAGTGATTTGAACTTTTATTTATTTTTTATTTCCTTTTTTCTTATTTATTTAGTAGTCCCTCTAGGGTACTATAAGGATCAGCAATCCTATCACTCATTCATTTCTCTTGATCATAGCTTCACAGCTCAGACCAGGAGAAATGCTTGTCTTCTGTTACAACCAGCTCTCTGCCGGCTGTAATAGGAAGTGAGTCACAATAGCGACAGGAGTCATCACATGACCCTGTTCTACCATGGCAAGCATTGGTTCCCCATGATCACGTTACAGGGCCTCCGTTGGCGGTGGGTAAGTGCGCATTACCTGCTACGGCGCTTAAATTGCACTGTCACATTTTGACAGCGCAATCTATGGGATTAGCAGGCATGGGTGGATCACAGATCCACCTGCGTCTGAAGGCACACGTCTGCTGTACAAATCAGCAGACATGTGCGGGGATCTCCGCTGGCTCACCGCAGCAGCCAGCGGTGATCACTCCTTCATGATTTAGCACATACCAGTACGTCCTTGGTCATGAAGGGGTTAGAACAAAAGTAATTTTCAGAGCCAGATACTGTCCTTCCTTTAGTTAAACTGCTATTACCTGTATTCAATGCAGGGATAGCTGCTGGAGGAGGGATAATTTTAGATTATAATCATATACTGTAGGCAGAGTTTATTGCCTTAAGGCCCCGTCACACGCTACGATATATCTAACGATATGTCGGCGGGGTCACAGAGTTTTTGATGCACATCCGGCATCGTTAGAGATGTCGTAGCGTGTGACATCTCCGAACGACTGTTAACGAGCAAAAATACCCACCTTATCGTTGCTCGTTGACACGTCGTTCATTTTCATAATGTCGTTCCTCCTTCTGTGCGCCGGTTGTTCATCGTTCCCGAGGCAGCACACGTCGCTACGTGTGACACCCCGGGAACGACGAACACAGCTTACCTGCGGCTGCCGGCAATGCGGAAGGAAGGAGGTGGGCGGGATGTTACGTCCCACTCATCTCCACCCCTCCGCTTCTATTGGGCAGCCGCTGTGTGACGTCGCTGTGACGACGATTGTCCCTCCCCCTTCAGGAGGAGGATGTTCGCCGCCCACAGTGATGTCGTTAGGGAGGTAAGTACATGTGACGGGGATTAACGACATTGTGCGCCACGGGCAACGAATTGCCTGTGACACACAAACGACAGGGGCAGGTGCGATCGCACGTCATATTGTACCATGTGACGCCGCCTTTACAGTTCTTCTATAGTTACATTGCTGTTGAAACCTAAAAATATTAGTCCTTTTCAGGGGTACATACTGTCCTTTCTTTAGTAAAACCGCTGTTTCCTGCATTCAATGTAGGGATTGTTGGTGGAGGAGGGATAGTTTGGAATTAGAGGCATCTAGGCAGGGTCTATTGCCTTACAATCCTTCTAAACTTATACTGCTGCAGCTTAAAAACAAAAGCTTTTTTTCAGGGCTACATATTTTTTCCCCTAATAATAGTGGAAAGTTTGCAGGCATATATACTGTTGTATCTACCTCATTTAAAATGAGCAAGGCATGTTGCAAGCGGACGTGCTGCTGACGAAGCATGCCGAGGCCATGGGCCATGAGAAACTGTGCCTGCTGCGAGAGCACAATCAACATGCTCAGCCACGAGACCAAGCTTTCTGTCCCACTTTGCAGGGTGGCTCTGGATGCCACTCTTAAAGCCAGAATAGTGTGAACAGGTGGTCGGTTGGATGGAAAATAATTCTTCCAGTATGTTTACCAGCACTACACTGTCTTCCACACTGTCCAGTCTCACTAGCTAAGAGTCTGGACCACATAACCCTTACCCTAATCCTCCTCCTTCCCACCACGGCAAGTCTCAGGACCAAGTGATCCCACACTCGGATACTCCGAGGAGCTCTCTCGTATTTATTGATTCTGGCCTCTTGCTCTGCACATTTCAAGAGGGATATGAAGAGATTGTGTGTAGTGATGCCTATGTATTTGAGCAGCCACGGTCAGAAGAAGACAACGATAGGGGACGGCAATTAGTGTCTCAAAAGGTAGATGATGATAAGACACTGTTGGCAGCAAGTGATGCTGTTAAATAAACAAGTCAGGAGGACCAGAGTGCAGAAATGGAAGATAAGGTATAAGGCTATGTGCGCACGTTGCGTATTTGCATGCAGTTATGCTGCGATCTGCACCGCAGCGTAACTGCATGCGTCCTGCGTCCCCTGCATAATCTATGAAGATGCACACATGGCGTATTAGAGCGCAGCGCTTTGGCTGCTGCCCGAAGCGCGTTGTAAGAAGTGACATGTCACTTCTTTCCTGCGCTCTGCATGCAGCCCCCGCTCTGTCTATGGGAGGGGCTGCACTCAGAGCGCATGGAATCGGCTTTTTTTTTTCATTACGGACTCTTTCTGCAGCGATTTTGAAGTGCACGTGTGCTGTTCAAATCGCTGCAGAAATTTATACAGGGACAGAACGCTACGTGCGCACATAGCCTTAGATGATGAAGTCACTGACCTAACCTGGGAAGGTACCTTGCCGAGCAAGAGAGAAAGGGATCCGCAGCACTGGTCTGGCTGGGGAACAGCTATCAAAGTTTCATTAGCCCCTCCTGGTGCCCAGGCCCTGATGAGCGGGGTAGTCTGACAAAGAGGGTAAATTATTTGAAGATGGTGAAGAAGTATCTAGTCAACTATACATATATCCTCCTTGATTCCTCTGTGATGTACAACTATTGGGTATGCAAGCTGGATTTGTGGCATGACCTGTCCCTCTACTCTTTGGAGGTGCTGGTCTGCCCCACAGCTAGCGTTTTCTCAGAGTGGGGTTTTAGAGCTGCAGCAGGCAGAAAAACTGATAGGTGCATCCACCTGTTGACTGAAAATGCTTATCAAAATGAACAAAACCTGGATTGGCCCAGACTTCTCAACGCCACCAGATGACAGCAGCTTACTCTAAAGCCAACTGAAATATTTATTTTTTTCTGGTGTATTCCCATGCACCCCTTCCCACCCAAAAAAGGGTATTCAGTGCATGGTTTCTTCTTTTTCTTGTCTTGCTCCTCAACCTCTTGTCCTCCA
The DNA here is from genome assembly GCF_048569485.1 of Anomaloglossus baeobatrachus. NCBI lineage: Eukaryota > Metazoa > Chordata > Amphibia > Anura > Aromobatidae > Anomaloglossus > Anomaloglossus baeobatrachus. The sequence goes on along the minus strand of NC_134358.1, from coordinate 502,607,282 downwards.
CATCAATTTTAAATGGTCATTAGGTGGCCCTCGCTTTAAATTTTAAAATGGTCAGCATAGGGCCATTGCTCCAAATTTTTAGAGAGAAAAAAGGTAGCCCTCGCTTCAAATTTTAAGACAGTAAATAGGTGGTATTCACTCAAAATTATTAGAGGATAATCAGGTGGCCTTCGCTTTAAACTTTAAGAGTCTACACAGGTGGCTCTCAATCATAAATTTTAGAGAGTAATCAGGTCGTCCTTAGTCCAAATTTTTAGAGGGTAAACAAGAGTCTCTCACTTCAAATTTTATAAGGGTAAACAGGCAGCCCTCACCTATAAGCTTTAGAGGGTTATGATGCGACTCTTGCTCTAGATTTTTCCAGGGTGTGTATGATGCTAGCTTTCATAATTTTTTCAGAATGTGTATACCCCCTAGGATTAAATGTTTTCAGCCCTTGCAGTGGCGTAGGAATAGGCATTACCAGTCCAGGAGTCGCACTCCTTACAAATGGGGAAAAATGTTTTCTGAGGTGCTCTTCTACACATCTTTCAGAGTGTGTTGCAGTCCCTCCTTCTAATTTTTGGCATCTCTTGCACTAAGTTCATAGGCTTTATGAGTCTAGGAGTCTCACTACTTAACAATTTTAACAGAATGTGTATTATGTCTAATACAGGGTGTATCTGAGTCCCTATTGCAATGTTAAAAATACATTTAGCGTTGACTACCAGTGGGTGTAGTTTTCCCCCCTCTACTATGTCATCAACTGTAGTCATAGGCAATGAGGAAATATGGTGCTGCTATTAAGGGGTGGAGGAGGCAGGTTTTTTTCCTCTTTTTAATTTTGCCTTATATACAAGTCATTACACGGGAAAGAATGTTTCCTAACATTTTTTTCTGTAAAATCCATTTTATCTTCGGTTCTGTATGTTTTAATGTCAGTCTGTAAAAGGGGAGTAATATTCTAACAATATTGTTCCAAGCAGCGACCTTGGAGTCAGAGATGTATTCAGGTGTCTTCCCCATGCTGTTCCCATTCCATTTCAATGCTGTTTACATCCATTTCAGCAATTTTCCTGAACCCCTCCATCCCCCCAGCCCCCCTGGTAGGGTCTTCTGGAAAAATGCGTGAGATTCCCATTGAGTTGCTTTACTCTCTTTACTCAAATCATCCGACCTGCTTGATTTGAGTATTGAGCACTTGAGCATTTTAGTGCTCGCTCATCACTAGTTATAGTCACTTATTATCCTGTGTATACCATCTGCTGTCTGTGCGCACAGTATACCACATACAGTATATGAGAAAATATTTGACTGGTATATAGAGATCCGCAACTTAATTTGCAGGACTTTGGTCCAGCCGTCAGTTCAATATTCAATAGTTGTTGGATAGGAGTCAATGGCCCAAACTCCCACTTGATGGCATACTCTTTCTCTTCCTTTGATTTGTATTCTGGCAAAATGTCATGTATGTGTCATACTACAAAGATGACATCACGCAAGGACTATAAATCAAAATAGGATCTTGAGATTCTGGCAGATAGGAGAAGGCCCTCAGAGTTCTGTTCTGATGGCCATGGACTACTAATGTGACTGTTTTATCACTATCTTGTGGATCAATGTACTCATGGTGGCTCAGTGGTTAGTACTTTTGCATTGCAGTGCTGGAGTCCTGGTTTCAATCTTACCAAGGACAATATCCGTGAGGAGTCTGCATGTTATCCTTGTGTTTTTTCCCACACTCCAAAGATGTTGTACCACTTGTACCAGCGTCCTCATGCTGTCCTGCCCTACTCTTCCAGTGGGGACGCTGGCACTCTCACCTTCCTTTCCACCCAGCAAAGGCAGCCCTGTCCCCGGTTCATTCTGTTGTCTCACAGGGCCTGTGGAACTGAAAAAGAGAGAGTGCAGTGAGGAAAGAGCCTGCACCATTACTCTGCTATATGATGAGGAGGAAGTAATGCATAATCCACAGAGGACATGGCGTGCCAGAAGCCTTTGGTGGAGAAGTCCAGGAGTGAAAGTTAGGATATGTCTGTCTAGGCTGTTTGTAAAGGAGGAGGTAGTTGAGGCTGATAATACCATCATTCTACATATCTTGACTTGCAGAGTGGCAGCACGAGTAGACTCACAGGAGAAGAATATACCTAGCTGCTGATGCAGTGGTCGACAGTGTCCCAGCACAAGTTAGGCTTGTATAAGTGTGGCACCCCTGAGGCTTCAGTCACCACAGGGTATTGTACTCAAATTTAGGTGTAATGCTAAATCCGGATTCCGGGAAGGTCAGTCCCAGTTTCACCACTCACGCATTCAAATACACACCAGGTTGCCTCTGTTACCACTGCGGACTAGGCTAGGATAGGGTAGTAAAGTGGTTGCCTACAGAGTGGCATTTACAGGATGCCCTCACACAGGGGCCCCAGTCCCACTAGCTTAGGACCTGGGAGGAGGGAGGTGCAGCCAGCAGGGGGAGTCAGGTGCCAATACAACAGTTAGAGAGTTCTCCAGTAGGAGAGGAAGGGAGCAGACGTATCTCACGGGTGCTCCAGTGGGAGAAAGGAGAGTTCACACAGTTGCCGTGGGGAGAGTGCATCTGCTCCCCTCGGAACCAGTGCCACTCAGGACGGCAGGACCCTAGGGAAGATCATACTCCATGTTGGTTTTCCAGAATCTGCCTGGACGGGGAAAGTTTCAAGCTTCCCTGGCCACACAGAGCCCTAAAGCCCAGTGCCAGAGAGGATCGAGGGCCTAGGATAACGCCAGATCCCATAGCGGAAATGCAGCACCTGTATATAGGGACAACAGTACTACTCATGAAAACCCGGGTCCCCAAGTAGCTTCAAGCCAGGGGATCTACTGCACAGGCGCTTCAAGGAGGGAACCCACCGAACACCACACCGGACTGATGTTTACAAGAATTCGAGTTCGACGGAGCCCATCGCAGCAAGTGACCGACATTACCCGGGTGAGCTGTACAACACAAGAGTGAGTAAACAACCTGGAACCGCAGCTATAGACTCTGTCTCTTAATTACCGGCGCCACCACCCAGCGCCTTGGCACCCGCCATTACTACTCCCCTCATCATCCTCCACCTGTGGGGAGCGATACCATCCAAAGCTGCTACCACCATCCACCCTGAAGGACAGCAACAGCAACTTCGCTGGCTGCATACCACAGGTGGCGTCATGACATTCACCTCACTACTACCCCCATCATCCTTCCCCAGCCATCTTCTGTACGCCTCAGGGCAACGGAGCCGGGCTAGGCCACCCGTGACAGTGACAGTCGACGGCCCGGCAACGAGTAGGTTAATCAACTGCCCGGTGAGGCGCTACATTACACCCTGGGGTCGAGGGGTTTTCACCCAACACATCGCCGGGCCAGGGGGTGCAGATCCTCTGCGTCATCACGGGCTAGCCTGGCCCGGTTTCGTGACCCTGAGACATACGGGAGGGAGGGAAGGCAGTTGACAGGAGGAAGGATGGAAGATGGGAGTGGTAGTGAAGATTAGGAAAGTCTTTTTAGATCATAACGCCACCTATGGTCCGCGGCTAGAGATGAGCCGCCGCTGAGGGTGCCGCTGGTGAAGGTCGCAGCCGAGATAGTGTCGCTCCCCACAGGCAGAGCGGGGTTACCCCGGGGAGGATGATGGAGGACAAACGGGGGTGGTGGTAGTCCCCGTTGGCGCCGCAGCGCTAAGTGACGGTGCCGGCAAATGAGACGCAGAGGCAGGGGCTGTGGTTCCAGGTCTTTTACTCACTGGTAGTTCAGGCGCTGCCCCAGAGTACCGGTCTCTGCACAATGGGCTCCAGCCAATTCTGGATAGTCGGCGGTGCCTGTGGAAGTGTTTCTAGTGAAGTTTTCCCCATTTGCTAACCGAAACCCGGGCTGAGCCTCCAGCTCCAAGCCATGGGCCCCACGCAGAAAGAGAAACAGTCAACTCTTGTTGTCTGTGCGAGATGTTATCCCAAGCTGTGCTCGAGAAAGTCTGCTCTAGTTTGATGGTTGCGCCTACTTCTTACCCCATGTGGTGCCCGCACCCAGTGGTTGTCCCATGCTTCGTGATGGCTAACTACCCTGTCTGCCCTAGTCCACCCCACTGTGGGAAAGCACCTTACTGTTGTATGTGTCTGTTTTGTGAAGGCACCAGCAGCTAACCCCCTCCTAACCCGGGATGGATATTACCCTGTAAAAGTGGTCTAATACCCTGTGGTGCCTGAAGCCCAGGGGTGCCACACTTGTATATTCACACGCTCCGAGTGTGTTGTTTGAGCTGGTTGCAAGTGGGCAAGAAGGAGGAGCCAACTGTTGCCGCCACAGTACTGACACCTACGGAGGCCATCACTATTAAAGCACACGGCCACACCAGTGAGTGGACCTCTGTTAGCGAAGAGTGAGAAAGAGAGTTAGAGAGGGCCACTGAAGTAACGACCAGCACTGGGGTATCTGAAGTCAATTTAGCTGCCTTAATGTGGCTTTCGCTACTACCCAGGAGACCAATGAGATTATATGCCACTGAAAATTGGGGGTTGGACATAGTATAGATGAAGTATTGATGCAGAAATCGTGAACAGGGCCTAGGAAAATAGCCTTCGAGGACCAATGCTCATAGGGTCTTGTACTCCAATTCAATAAAAGGAAAGGATATGGGTTCCTGGAAGAGCTGCATACTGGAGACCAGGTAAATATGAACCACAGTGTCATAAAGAAGAGGTATTTGCATCCCAGATTACATAATCGGTACCCTGGTGAAGTGGTCCAGTTCATAAAAGTCTGGAGCAAGAAAAATTAGTTCATGGTAGGAGTGACTAGACAATATACCGCAGAAAATGTGAAAAACTGAGACCAACAAAATACTGAAGAGAAAATGGAGAGACAGTGATGACAGCAAAGTGCCTGGGGAGAGTCTGCCAACAACAAAATGTCACCCAAAGGTCATGAAGAGCGGGAACACTAACCGTACGCTCAAAAGGAGAAGATCAAGACTCCCCATATGGGCCAGTCGGCTAACAGCAATATTTCCACTCCATGTATTAACTCCATGTAATCTATTAGCCTAAGTATTATACAATCAATGTAACTTTTCTCTTCCAGGACTTATGGTGAGGTCATACTTATGTGACCAAAAGGGGTGGGGCCTCAGCCAACAGAGCTGATATCAGGAAGCAACATTTTCCTATTGGCTGAGGCCCCACCTTTTCTGGTAACATGGGTATGACCTCACCACAGGTCCTGGAAGAGAAAAGTTACATCAATTGTATAATACTTATGCTAATTTTAACAGGGGAAGGGGATAACTATGAATTCCCCCCAGATATTCTCTGATCCTCAGCTGCTGTCACTCAAGAAGCTGATGATTTTATAAACTTTACTTTCTTGGATTTCTAAACATAAACATCTGAGCTGACCACTACAGGTATGTATAGAATCAGCCTGATAGTGCCAGTATAGCACTGACTTTAGCTTATATACGAAAATCCTGGTGATTGGTTCCCTTTAAAGAAAATACCGTATACTTTTTCATGGAATGTCTACATTTTTCAGTGGCCATGTATATTATACACAATAGATCATCAGATTTTTTATATTTGGTTAAATTAGTTGAGATTCATCAACACTAATATAAGGGAGCAGTGTTTCAGTTGCCGCTTTCATTTTCCATAACCCCTCTAAAAATAATAAACCATAATAAATGTTTTGGAAGTAATTAAAACGGTTTCCTGCTAGTAAATAGCTAATTTTGGCATGTGCTGCCCCATGATTATTAAAATCTATACACCAGGGTTGGATTAAACATTTTTTGTTTAAGATTTACTTTTACTAACTTTCTACTTTAGTCTCACTGCTCATTTAGATAAATTTCTTCTTAAGAATTGACTTGTCTTCTATGACATTGACATGAAGGTATATATTGGCCATGTTGAATGTAAAAGTCACAGCCCTCTTCATGCAGATGGCATTATATAGATATACACATATGCATAAAAAAAAAATTGTGGAAGTATTATTAGAGACCACATAGATTGTATCAGATATTTATAGCAACGATTCTTCGACATCTGATTAGCATATTTTTCTTACGAGTAAATCTTAGGCAACAAATGTCTAATTAATATAGTGATTTATATGCCAGCAAAATTAATTTATTCCTCAGATTGCACTTTCTATTCTACAGAGATGATGAAGCAGCAGATATTTATGAAGCTTTACCTGAGCAGTTTTTGCTATCATCTCATTGTAATCTAATTAATCGCATCCCCCCATACGATACAGACAAGCCAGAAACACGGAGACGATAATAAACTTGATTCTATGATTCCATTCCGGTGGAAAGTAGCTCATTGTATAACGGGCTATATGTTTTATGTTATCTATAGAATATTTTAGGCTCAGTCCCTGCAGTGACAGGCGACAAATTAATGTCAATGTTTCAGTGCCCAAAGGCAAGAGAGAATTTCCTTGCCCACAGTCATGTACTGTATGCCTAGCACAAAAATTCCTACCTGACTCTTTCCTTCGAAGTTGCTGTCACTTACTAGCGAGAGTACTGAGCTCGACATGAAGCTAAGGCCCTATTGGCTTTAACAAAAAAAAAAAAAAAGTAACTTTAAATATTAAAGATTTAGAGACAAGAGCCTGGGCTAATGTGACCATATTTTACTGGACTTTGAGAAAACATCTAAGGCTCTGCTCACATCTGCTTCGGAGGTTCCATCACAGATTAAGCCCCCCCAAAAAATGAACAAAACACCATGACATGCAGCTTTATTCCAATGAAATATTGGACACTATAGTATAGTGGATTATTATAGTCAATGGGATTAGTTGGCTGGTTTTTAACATCTGAGGGTATGTTCCCACATAGAGTTTTTGCTACAAATTTTACACCGCTAATTTGGTTCATCAAATACACAGCGTTTTACAGTAATAACCGAATCATTCTAAAATATCATGCACTCGCTTCATTTTTTTTCCCTGCTTGTATTTTGATCCCTATTATGGATTTCCCAAGATCCAGCATATCAATTCTTGCAATGTTTTTGAAGCATATTTTAGCTATTAAAATAAATAGAGGAAAAATTCACATAAAAACATGACAGAAAAGCAGCATTTTTCCTGCCACCACTCTGAATTTTGGTACAAAAAAAACGGGGTCCAGCAGATTGGTTAATTTCTTATGGCGCAGGACAATTAAGTTAAATAACCCTGATGTGTACAGAGCTGTGGCCTGGAAACACACATACAGTTTTTCATCCAAAGCCAGAAGTGGATTCAACAGGGAGAATATATCAATTTCAGTGTGTCTGACCCATAGAGGTACTGTGCACGCTGCGACATCGCTAGCCGATGATAGCGATTCTGAGCGCGATAGTACCCGCCCCCGTCGCACATGCGATATCTTGTGATAGCTGCCGTAGCGAACGTTATCGCTACAGCAGCTTCACACGCACTTACCTGCCCTGCGACGTCGTTCTGGCCGGCGACCCGCCTCCTTCCTAAGGGGGCGGGTCGTGCGGCGTCACAGCGATGTCACACGGCAGGTGGCCAATAGAAGCGGAGGGGCAGACATGAGCGGGACGTAAACATCCTGCCCACCTCCTTCCTTCCGCATTGGCGGTGGAGGCAGGTAAGGAGATGTTCCTCGCTCCTGCGGCTTCACACACAGTGATGTGTGCTGCCGCAGGAACGAGGAACAACATCGTATCTCCTATTGGTGCGACATTATGAAAATGTCCGATGCTACACAGATCACCGATTTACGACGCTTTTGCGATCGTTTATCGGCGCATCTAGGCTTTAGACGTTGCAACGTCGTTACCGGCACCGGATGTGCGTCACTTTCGATTTGACCCCGACGATATCGCAGTAGCGATGTCACAGTGTGCAAAGTATCCCATAGTCCTCCCTTGAAATTTCCCATTCCATTTGGATCCTCTCCTAGCTTTGACTCAAAAGAAAAAACTGTATTTCGCTGCCTATATTTCTGATACAAATTCTTCAACTAAGTATTGTTATTAAAGTTCTCAATTTCTGGAGCGGTAAGTTAAACATCTCTGCTGAAGACATATCTGTAGCACCCACGAGGCAAGGGGTTAACTTTACTCGTCCCCGGGCCGGTGATGTCGGGTCTGGGATGTCACAGGTTGCCCTGCTGGCTTCGTGGCCCTGAGGCGTACAATTAAAGTGGGGAATGATGAAGGATGAGATGATGGGGATAGTTTGTCTCAAGACGCCACCTGTGGTACGCGGCCAGGGATTAGCCGCCGCTGCAGGTGATGTCCTCCGGGGTTGATGGTGTTGCAGCAAGGATGGTTCTGCTCCCCACAGGTGCAGCGGGCCCATGGAAGATGATGAGGGTTGTAGTGATGGCTGGTGTCGAAGCGCGGGGCGCCGGCAATAAGAGGCAGAGTCAGCTGCTGCGGTTCCAGGTGTTTTTACTCACAGTTCCAATGCAGCCTCAGGGTACCGGTCTCTGCTGTGGTGGGCCCCAGCCGATCCCTGATCCTTTGGAGGTCATTAACAGTCCGGTAGTCCGTGGGCCCTTCCTGTTTGCACTTTTAAAGATGAATCCCCTGGCCTAAAGCTATTTGGGGATCCCGGTCCTTGTAGTTTTTAGTTTCCGTCCCTTGTGCAGATGAAGCGGGTCTGCAGTGGGGTCGGACTTCTTAATCACAAACTCGGCCTCTTATGTGCCACTGTGCTCCGGGAACTAGTGGTGGTCAGAGGGACGTACAATCCCCCTGTCCTGCAGATTCTGGTGATTCAACTTGAACTCTGTTCCACCCTAGGGCTCTGCACCCTGCTCTGTGCAGGTCCCGAGGGAGCAACAAAGCTCTCCCCCGGCAACCGAATTGTCTCCTATGTCCCATGGGAGCTACCGAAGAACCCGTCCGCTCCTCTCCTCTCCTGCTGGAGAATTCCTTACTGTTGTGTTGCTCCTAACTCCTTCTGGTGGCCGTTCCTCCCCCGGTTCCCTGTCACTAGAGGGTGGCAGCCCCCCATGTTTGGTGACTACCTTAAGACCCGACCATGGGGAGGGCAACCTGACTGTGTGTATGAGTATGTATGTTGTGAAACTGGTACCGACCTCCTCTGGATCCAGGATGAGTACTGCACCTTAAGTGAGGTGCAGTACCCTGTGGCGACTGAAGCCTCAGGGGCGCCACATATCTATGGTGGACTATGAGTTAGTAAGCTCACTTTTGGCTAGAATAAAGGGTAATGTACAGCGGCAAACATAGAAATCTAGGGGGCCCATAGCAAAAGTCATAATTGCTGACTCACACAAAAAAAAACATTCTGCAGAACTGGAAAAACAGGGACAGGGCATGTATTATAAGTACTTAGTAATTATGCAATACTGGAGCCACTTAGTGTTCTCACTTCCATACCCCTTTATTGGCCCTTACAGAACATAATACCATAAAATGTCCCCATACTGTATGAAACCCCCATATTGAATAGCCTCCCCCTCAAACTACCCTTGATACTTATTATGATGTCACCACATTGTCTCCTGGGCTGATGTATACTGTTGTAAAGTGCGTTGTGCTATTTGGAGGTTGAGGTAGAATATAAATAGATAATAGGTACAAGGCAGGGGAGTAGTAAGGGCAAAATAACTTTAATCAAACCTATGGCACCTCTGTCCCTGCCTGACAGTGGAGGTTGAGCCCTAGATTCAGTGGCACCCCACTTTTCGTTGGCTATCCCTCAACCCTATCCCTATTACTCCTCCTGCCTGAGATGTATTTACGGCAATCAGGGAAGGTAGAACTAATAAATGTAAGATATGTGCTTAGCTTAGATCATGTCCAATAGAACAAACTCCCACAGAGATTGCGGGTGTCCTTGTCCCGACACATTTCCCCTGTCCATATTTTTATCAACGGTTCCTCAGTGGACCAGATGTATGTCTAAAGACATAATAGCCCACCATAAATGCAGATGAATGATGTAATACTACTTTCAAGATAGCCGCATCCCCAATCCACATAGACTTCACATCCAGCCTATATTTCTGGGAGAGACACTCCCATAAGAAAAAAGTCTGAAACTTCTATTAGTCTGTAAACTGTATGTCTGTGATGTGAAAATGAAAATTTCAACTGGAGATAGCCTCTAATGAATGTAAAACATTTTTTTTCATGTCAAAGATATCTATAGTCTAATTGTTATCAACTTTTACAATACACATTTTTAAATAGTCGCCTTTCTGATGCTTCATGCTTCCCATGCATGTTGGTTCTTGTGCCTTTTGCTTGAGTTCCCCAATTATTGTTGACAATATTGCAAGACTCAAAAAAACAATGTGAATGAAAATTGTTAGCAAAGAGGGGGAGTGAAAGCACTGAATTTGCCAGAGAATTGAATAGGGAGATACAGTATATTGATAACTGAAGAATAAAGAGCTAACAATCAAACCAATCAAGTTGTCTGAACTTGTGTTTTTGCAAAAATGTGTGTGGCAACAAAAAAGAAAAATGATGTTATCTCTGTAAGGAAAACAAATATAATTACTAAAAATTGGATTCTGATTTAGCAATACAAGATTTGGGCGGCAATTCTTTTTAAAGTACCATAAAAACATTATACACCGAATTTCACAATACCCCAGTCATTTATCTAGAATAATAGATATTTATTGAATTAAAACAAACCTATAATATTGATGTGTGTTTTTTAATTAAATGATTTGAATAAAATCATTGCATATTAATTGTATTGTAAGTTGTTTCCTCGAATAAATCCAGCCAAGATTGTAATTGTTAACAATTGAGCATTACTTGTATTGTTATGTGAAGTCACCTTCTCTTCCCTATGAAGTAATGAGCTGAGAGCGGGAGACTTGGCGGCTGGGCAGGGTCTTCTTGTGGGAGAATGGTCTTTGTTTCCCAGATGTGTGAAGATGGCCTTATGTGTAATTTTGATGGAAGATAACGTCATATAATAATATAAATAATATGCAGTTATTAAAGGGGTAGTCCAAAGCTAAAAATGTATTTTAATTCTCAATATTTGTCTATTTATTGTCATAATCTAATCTCTTTTCTAATATAATTTAATTAAAAAGTCTTTACTTTTCCCTCCCTACATTAACTGCTATATTTATTTGTTTGTGCTACATTCTCTTTCATGACTCTTTGTTAAAGAACTCCAGTGAATGTAGGGATAGTCAAACAAAACGTCATCAGAGGACGGTGGTTATTGCCACAGCCTCTTCCCCCTCCCTGAAACAAAGCATCATCAGTGAGGTCAGTTTCAGAGCCTGGGCTAGTCTATGCCCTACTGAGCATGCGTCGATTGTTAATTCCAACACATGCTGAGTACATCCTTGTCACTGTGAAATATGCACAGTGACAGTGCATTTTGTGCTGGCTCTGATCCGAAGTGGCGAGTTGATAACAGAGTACAGTGATAGTGGGCATTGTGAGATTACGCAGCATGCAGGAAAAGCAGTGGCTACTGCTGCCCCCCTGACGATGACTTGTTTGACTATCCCAGCATGCACTAGGATTCTCAAACAAAGCATCATCAACGAAGAAGTAGTCCCCCAAAAAAATGTAGATTAAGTAGTGAGGGAACGGTAGGGACTTTTCAAAAAACATATTCTAGAATAAATTTTAGCTTATGACATTAAATAGGCATTTACAATTAAATTCATTTTAGTTTCGGATCCTCCCCTTTAACAATGAGGGCGCAGACTAGATTTTATTGTGGGCACATTTTGTACTAATATTATAAATACACAATGAGTTAATGCAAATCTAATGAAAAAACAAACACACAAAGGCCATTGTGATTTGTATATGGAAAACATACACAGTTGTGGTATTTCATACAAACAAGAAATCCCAAAAGAATAGTAACAATGGCATTTACAGTGGGTAAAATAAGTATTGATAATGACACCAATTTTCTAAGTATATATAGATGCTATTAACATGAATTTCTCACCCGATGTCGAAAACAACCCATCCAAGCCACACCGGCAAACAAATCAAACCATAGATGTCCATAAATTTAGTGAGGTGTAATAAAGAGAAATGACACATGGAAAAAGTATTTCCCACGCTTACTGACATCTATTTAATACTTCATACAAAAGCCTTTGTTAGTGATGACAGCTTCAAGACACTTCCTGTATGGAGAAACTAGTTGCATGTATTGCTCAGGTATGATTTTCCTCCATTTTTCCACACAAACACTCTTCAAATCCTGAAGGTCCCATGGCCTACTTCTATAAACTCTGAGCTTTAGTTTCTTCCATAAATTTTCTATTGGATTCAGGTCAGGTGATTGGCTGGGACATTCTAGTAGCTTCATTTCTTTCTTTGAAACCAATTGAGAGTTTCTTTGGCTGTGTATTTGAGATCATTGTCTGGATGAAATGTCCACCCTCATTTAATCTTCATCATTCTAGTGCATGGTATCAGATTTTTAACAAGAATATCTCAGTACATTTTTAATTCATCCTTTAATTATATGAAGATTGCCAATGCCATATGCTGAAAATCAGCCTTCACCATGATGTTCCCACCTCCAAACTTCACCATTGATATGGTGGTTTTGGGGTAATATGCGGTGTCTTTTGGCCTCCAAATATGGTGTGTATTATGGCATTCAAAGAGTTCAATTTTGGTCTTATCTGACCAGACTATATTCTCCCAGTATTTTATAGGCTTGTCTAAATGTTGCTGAGCAAACTTTAAATGTGATTGAGCATGCTTTTTGTTCAGCAACATAGTCTTGCATGGTGATCGTGCATACAGGCCATAGACAATGAGTGCATTACTTATTGTTTTCTTTAAAACAAATTTACCTGCTGATTCCAGGTTTATCTGTAGCTCTCCACAGATTGGTATTGGCTCTTGGACAACTCTTATGATTATCCTTTTCACTCATCTGTCTGAAATGTTGTGGGGAGCACATGGTTGTGACCAGTTTATGGTGAAATGATGTTCTTATCACTTCTGGATTATGGCCACAACACTGCTCAATGGAACATTTAGTAGTTTAGAAACTCTTCTGTAATCATCAGTATGTTTTAAAACAATAAGGATGCAAAGGTCTTGAGACAGCTCACTGGTTTTACCCATGATGATTTTTTTTGTGTGTGACACCTTGGTAATGAGACACCTTTTTGTAGGCCATCAGTTGAACCAGCTGATATTATTTTTCATGAAGTATCTGGATTGCTTGCTATTTATGTGTAGATTTCACTGATGTTATGTCTTTCCATGGATTTTTGCAACTCTCTTCATGTGTTCAATACTTTTTCCTCTGTGTCATTTTAATTACAACACATAACTTAGTTTATGTAAAACTATGGTTTTATTTCTTTGCCTGTGTGGATTGGATGGGCTGTTACTGACATCTGGTGAGAAATTCATATCAATAGAACCTTTAGAAATATATTTATTTAGAAAATTGATAACGTGTTCAATACTTATTTTACCTGCTGTATGTAGGGACAGCAAATGATTCCAATTATATCGCACCATGAGGCTACATGAACTTTCCTGTGTTTTCTGTTATATCTTCCTGGACAGCCAGACTGTGGCCTACAGGCCACATCTAGCCCTTTGGCTGCTGTTGTCCCGCCTGCAGACCATGACAGCTATGGAGTTAGAAATAATTACATCAAACTGTCGCCCTACCCAGCGTCTTGATTCCACCAGTATCCTCATGATAATGTTAAATAGATAGGTGCAGCCAGGAGCCATCAGCGCCCTCTTCCACCAATCAGCCTGTGCATCTTAGGGCGGCTTTGCACACTACGACATCGCAGGTGCGATGTCGGTGGGGTCAAATTGAAAGTGACGCACATCCGGCATCGCATGCGACATCGTAGTGTGTAAAGCCAAGATGATACGATTTACGAGCGCAAAATCGTCGTAATCGTATCATCGCTGCAGCGTCGGCGTAATCCATAATTACGCTGACGCGACGGTCTGATGTGGTTCCTCGTTCCTGCGGCAGCACACATCGCTGTGTGTGAAGCCGCAGGAGCGAGGAACATCTCCTACCGGCGTCACCGCGGCTTCCGTAGGATATGCAGAAGGAAGGAGGTGGGCAGGATGTTTACATCCTGCTCATCTCCGCCCCTCCGCCGCTATTGGTCGCCTGCCGTGTGACGTCGCTATGACGCCGCACGACCCGCCCCCTTAGGAAGGAGGCGGGGCGACGGCCAGAGCGACAGTCGCAGGGCGGGTGAGTGCGTGTGAAGCTGGCGTAGCAATAATTTTCGCTACGCCAGCTATCACACGATATCGTACCTGCGACGGGGGCGGGGACTATCACGTGCGACATCGCAGCATCGGCTTGCGATGTCGCAACATGCAAAGCCCACCTTAGACTCAGCACAGCAGGAGTAATGACATCACAAGATCGCACTCAGAGTAGTGAAAATCTGTAAGTGTGTCAGAATGAATATGGAGCTCTTGGGACTGGAAGAGAGAGCCTGAAATTAGGACATTATTTGTGTAGATATTATTATTAAAGTAAATAAGTTCAAGAATTTCCTATTTGCAAAATATTCACACTACTTTTTTCATTTCCAGACAACTTCTTTGAGTCATTCAGTCATCTATCAGTAGAGATAAAAAATATTTTGTACAATTATTGCATCATAGACAGAGGACTGGCAGTTTGTATCTAATTGATTCCTTTGGAACCTACGACTGTCTAATGTGTATGGGGGTCTTTCAACTCACAATCGAGATATGATGTCAGGAAAGGGAAGCATCCAGCCTGTTTGATTTCCAATTGCCGATCCTTTTGTTATCTGGGAGATAAGCTACCACCAGTTGTCATGAGTATTTCTTGCTGTTGAGAGATTTGTGGTGGTTCTATTATTTGTGCTTAGTATTTAGTTGTGAGGTTCTGCAAATTAAACATATTTGTTTTTTGTTGGCACAGCAAGGGTTAATGTTTTTTTTCCTTGTTGTTGGCTCCAAACTAGTTGATCTCAGCTGCAGCTGGTTGGTGATCACTCCCCACCTCTTTAAATAGTCACATGACCCATCAGCTGGCCCTGGCTATAGATTCATTCTATTCTGACCATCTGAGGAGACAGGAAGGCTCTAGTGAAGGCTGTAGATCCTGCTATTGGAACTATGTGGTGTGCTGCCTGGTGTTTAGCTGCAACTGTTGGTTGTAAATCTTCTTGTTGTTTCCTCTCTGCCCTTATTTTGTCCCTTATATTATATTGTCTTATACCTTTGTGAGAGCGTGCTGTGTGATAGAGTTTTTGGTTTCCCCTGTTTGTTTATTACTGTGGGTTTAACTACTCCAGTCCCGGCCCTGGCCCAAGGGTATTACATCAGGGCTTTCCAGGAACAGGGCCAGGAAGGCAGCCCAGATGTCCTCACCTTCAAAGGTATCTCTGGGATCAGGCATAGCTAGGGCCCCGATGTCTGAGGGTCAGTCTAGGAGCCCTATTCCCTGTTATCTCCATCCCTTCCATGACACCAGGGGAGTTTTGAAGTGGCTTTCTCATAAAGAGTAGAGGAGTGGTCAACAGAGCCAAGAATTTCTGAGTATGGAGGAGTTGGAGGCGATAACTGTTGAGTATAAGGTCATTCACCCGACAGCCATATAATGTATATGGGGTTTTTTACCGCTAAGGTCTTCACCATGTATCAGCCCAATTTGTATAATTGCTGAAGAACTCCAGATCTTAAACTTGAGTTTTTCTTTACTGATGTGATAATTAGATTTCCATTCGTGGGATAGTGCCTAGAAAACTACAGTAAAAGTGGAGCATGCTCTCCATATTTATTATATTGTCACTCGGCTCTGTGCTGTCAATGTATTGTTTAGAATGACTCCTAATTAATCACTAAAGGAAACCACATAGACTGAAGATAAAATAATGAGGTTTATCACTAAATTGCTTTGATATCTCCCTCTAATCCATCTCTGAAGTCTGCGGAACAATGTTGCCTCTCTCGGACATAGTTTAATCCTTACTCAGTGTATTTCGAATAGACTTCTCAGTGCTGGTAATTTTTTTTTCTCAGAGACATAATTTACCCCTCACAGGAGAAATAATTAAACTTTTGCCTGTTCGGTCTATCCATATTTATGAGCTCAATTTTGTTTATTGAAATAGGAATTAGAGACACTGATTTTGATTTGCAAGCAATATTTAAATGCCGGTTATTTTTCTGAAGCTCATCCTCTGTATATTAGTATGCCAGCTACGATCATACTGGTATTAAGACCTTAAAGGGCTAGAAAACCAATTGGTGTATAGCAAGATACAACTGCATTGTTATAGGGGAACCATGACATGACTCTTCAGAACTCAGGAAATCGCTCAAGAATTGATTTTCTGATGATACATTGCTTTTAATCTATATAGGAACTGTAGTTATCATTGCACTTATTGGGCGTATAAATAACAAAATGTAGTACGTTATATGTGAATCATTTTTGTATTTTAAAGTAGGATTCCTCAACTCCAGTCATCAAGGCCCACCAACAGTGCATGTTTTCTGGATTTGCTTAGTATTGCACATATGATAATTTAATCACCTGCACAGGATGATTCCAACACCTGTGCAATGCTTTGGAAATCCTGAAAACATGCATTGCTGGTGGGCCTTGGTGACTGGAGTTGTGAAACACTGTTTTAAAGCATACCTGTCCCATCAACAGGACACTTTTAAGTCTTGTTCAGATTCACTCAGCAACTCACAACTGCATAAGGCACTCCAAGCTTGCTACCTTTTTCAAAGCCCGATCAGATGATTTTCGATATTCTAAGATCATCTCAATTGGGGTTGCCTTTTCCTTTATCCTTAAGGCCTCGTTATTGTTTTATAGTCTTGACCCTCCAAACAACTCTCTGGTGGACTGTCCTGATCCTGATTACAAATTAACAGGCGTGTTGTCCAGATAGGTCAATCTCTTTAAGGTACAATGTCTGATTGCATGGATACCTTCTATTATTAAAAAATAAAAAATATATATATATACAGTGCCTACAAGTAGTATTCAACCCCCTGCAGATTTAGCAGGTTTGATAAGATGCAAATAAGTTAGAGCCTGCAAACTTCAAACAAGAACAGGATTTATTAACAGATGCATAAATCTTACAAACCAACAAGTTATGTTGCTCAGTTAAATTTTAATAAATTTTCAACATAAAAGTGTGGGTCAATTATTATTCAACCCCTAGGTTTAATATTTTGTGGAATAACCCTTGTTTGCAATTACAGCTAATAATCGTCTTTTATAAGACCTGATCAGGCCGGCACAGGTCTCTGGAGTTATCTTGGCCCACTCCTCCATGCAGATCTTCTCCAAGTTATCTAGGTTCTTTGGGTGTCTCATGTGGACTTTAATCTTGAGCTCCTTCCACAAGTTTTCAATTGGGTTAAGGTCAGGAGACTGACTAGGCCACTGCAACACCTTGATTTTTTCCCTTTTGAACCAGGCCTTGGTTTTCTTGGCTGTGTGCTTTGGGTCGTTGTCTTATTGGAAGATGAAATGACGACCCATCTTAAGATCCTTGATGGAGGGGCGGAGGTTCTTGGCCAAAATCTCCAGGTAGGCCGTGCTATCCATCTTCTCATGGATGCGGACCAGATGGCCAGGCCCCTTGGCTGAGAAACAGCCCCACAGCATGATGCAGCCACCACCATGCTTGACTGTAGGGATGGTATTCTTGGGGTCGTATGCAGTGCCATTCAGTCTTCAAACGTCACGTGTGTGGTTGGCACCAAAGATCTCGATCTTGGTCTCATCAGACCAGAGAACCTTGAACCAGTCTGTCTCAGAGTCCTCCAAGTGATCATGAGCAAACTGTAGACGAGCCTTGACATGATGCTTTGAAAGTAAAGGTACCTTACGGGCTCGACTGGAACGGAGACCATTGCGGTGGAGTACGTTACTTATGGTATTGACTGAAACCAATGTCCCCACTGCCATGAGATCTTCCCGGAGCTCCTTCCTTGTTGTCCTTGGGTTAGCCTTGACTCTTCGGACAAGCCTGGCCTCGGCACGGGTGGAAACTTTCAAAGGCTGTCCAGGCCGTGGAAGGCTAACAGTAGTTCCATAAGCCTTCCACTTCCGGATGATGCTCCGAACAGTGGAGACAGGTAGGCCCAACTCCTTGGAAAGGGTTTTGTACCCCTTGCCAGCCTTGTGACCCTCCACGATCTTGTCTCTGATGGCCTTGGAATGCTCCTTTGTCTTTCCCATGTTGACCAAGTAGGAGTGCTGTTCTCAAGTTTGGGGAGGGTCTTAATTAGTCAGAAAAGGCTGGAAAAAGAGATAATTAATCCAAACATGTGAAGCTCATTGTTCTTTGTGCCTGAAATACTTCTTAATACTTTAGGGGAACCAAACAGAATTCTTGCGGTTTGAGGGGTTGAATAATAAATGACCCTCTGAATAAACTTTTCACAATTTAAAAAAAAAGAAATAACATTCTTTTTTGCTGCAGTGCATTTCACACTTCCAGGCTGATCTACAGTCCAAATGTCACAATGCCAAGTTAATTCCGAATGTGTAAACCTGCTAAATCTGCAGGGGGTTGAATACTACTTGTAGGCACTGTATATGTATATATATATATCTTTAAAGCTCTGTTTACATCTCAGCTTTTCTCTACATTCATATTTATAAACATATATTTCATACATTGTCTATTAAGTACTACATGTTATTTTTAACTAAAGGGTAATTTTTTTTCTGATACAATCAGTGTTGAGAAGCACAGCAGCTTACTTTTTTGTATAAAGTTCGAAAGCTCATTTCACTGACCGATATCACCCAAACGCATATATGGTGCTCTGTCTGGATAGGTAAGGTCTGTTATCCTCTATGGATTTGCTTGAGTATCTTTCCACTTTAATACTGATGAAAAGTAAAAATTAGATGCAAGAATACTAGAATTAGGTTTTTCAATATGTTTATAATTTCTAAACTTATACATTACAATTCTTTCTTTAAAGTCTAAATGCCCAGGATTTGCCAATCAATCTCACAACTAAGTGATCTATAAAATCCTTCCATGGAGCTGTTATGACCTCCATTTGTGCTTCTCGTCTGCCGGCATCAGTTCAGTCATGCCAGGTATGTTTACATATATTTGCCTAATGACGAGAAGACTAGACGTGCCCATAGCCAAACAGAGGTACACATATAATTTGCCTGTGACTGAGAAATCGCCATCATGACTACAGGCACAAAGTATATGAAATCCTCCTCAATATTTGACTGATTTTGAAATATCCCATCTTGACTGTTAAAATGTTACATCTCTACATTTTACTTGTTAAAAAAATGCCATCTTTTTGTCCAAGGTGGGTTTACCACTTTCAGCTCCGGATATGGATTCTGGGTAGTTGTATTCAAATGAAGGGAAAGGTCTCATTTATATGTCATGGTTCAATGTAACATAGTCTTCTTATGCAGATATATGCATGCCAGGGTCTATTGTGTTCAATTCCCCAAATCTTTTTTTTTTTCTTTCTCTAGGAGTTCTGCCATTGGTATCATTTATTATTCAAACACAATTTCCTCTGAAAATGGAGAAATGCATGAGATGAAAAAAAAATATATATATATATATACGCGTTGGAATAATTGTAGCCTCTGTTTGATTACCTTTAATTCTAGCAACGTTTCGAAAATGTAACTTTATATAGACTTAAAAAAAAAATTATGGAAAATGGAGCATTAAAAAAATGTTAAAAAATTCTTAGAGAACATTGCTTCCCCTAAAAGATGTGACTAGGAAATCTGACAAACACATTTCATAAATCTGTCCTGAATACAGTGGTATTATGGGTTAGCAATGAGCTGAAAGTACTATACTAGACTGAGGCTAATGCATTTAATTATAACAGCTTGTTGCATTGTTTGATTTTCTCCAGTTTAATACGAGCTAGGCTGAAGCTTAGCTCTGAGGAGGCACAATCGATTCTCCTTCCCTAGCTGAATGCACCCTCCAAATAAAATATGGATAAGGTTCTAAACTAAGCCGAACCCTCCATTTCTAACAAAAGGCCTTAGTCTTTTATTCTCTACTTTTTTCCCAATACAGCTGAAACAGTTTTTGTGTTGTGTTTTCTGTGCCAATGCAACCTCGAGGGCTAAAATTTGAGGTGTATTCCCAAATGAGAAAACTGTGCCAGTAGCATTAGCAATTACTTTACTTAAATAACAAAAAAAAAAAAGAAGAGGCGGGGGGATAAAGATTTTGTCGTATTTTCCAAAGCGCCGGCATGTGGAATTATTAGTATTAAAAATTTTTGTTGTTCTTTTTAGTTATTTTTATCGAGCTTCTTCAAGAATTTTCTAAATGTTAAACACTTTTTTTGTTGTGTGTTTTTTTTTTTTTCGTCTGCTGCAACTACAGATCCACATGTAATGTGCTGAATAAGATTATCTAGGGAAAGGGCAGCTGGATAGCCAGTAATCCAAAATACATGAGGCTCCATCATTATATTTACCACCCCAGTGATTCCATACACTCGTAGGAAATTGGATCCTTTTTGTGCGTATGTGTTGTTTTTTTTTGCCTCCTGCACAAAATTCAGGTGCGTGGTTTTCTCTTTTGTTGATGTAACATGAATGCTGTTATTTGGCTACTCTAAACAAGGTAACATGTACCTTAAAGGAACGAATTGCTTCTGCCTTTAGGAGACAAATGTAACGCATCTAAGTACAAACGTAAAGTCTACTGCTGACAAGAAGAGTTGATCATGTTCACTGAAGTGTTGTGAACAACGTAATTAGATGAACTTACAGGTAAGGAAACAAACAAACAAATGAAAGATGCGAGAAGCTGAATATTTTATTGTTCCATCTTCACATTGAAATAAAATAGAAAGAGTAAGAATATATTTGTCAAAAATCAGTTATATGATAAAATAGAAAAAGAAGTGTAAGCACTATATTTCTAATACGATGATTGAGATATTCTTTTTTAGCATTGTTGTTTTTGTTTGTGAATTTATTCTTGAAGATTGCTAGTTTTGGGGATTAGAAAACGTAGGGTCTGTTTACACAGACTGAGTGGTGCCATGATACGACCACCGATCCTTGAACATTTACCAATCGTTTTGAATACCTGTTTGCACATGCAGACAAAAGTAAATGACGCGCACTGAATGATCTATACTAGATTGCTCAGTGCACATAGGCTGCCATAGTTGTCGGCAGTGCGAGTCCTGATTGCAAAGGTCAATCCACCTCTGAGAACGAAGATCTTTTGTACAACATAAAAGATTGGCAGCCTGTTTACACAGCAAGATAATCACCAACTGAGAGTTTTTAACATGATTATTTTGCAGTATAATTGTCTCTTAAAGGGATCCTGTCACCGGATGTCTATAATACCTATGTAATGGTCGGCGCAGAGCAGACTGGTTGGATGGGCGTCTCCGTTCTCCGGGTCCACGCCTCCTCTTTTGGCCATCTTTGCCTTCCTTCTGAAGCTAGTGTAGATGACGCGTTCTACGTCATACATACAAGCCGACATTGAGGTCCTGCGCAGGCGCACTTTGATCTGCCCTGAGTAGGACAGATCAAAGTATTGTAGTGCGCCTGCGTGGGACCTCAATCTCGGCTAGTGTAGATGACGTAGAACGCGTCATCCACACTAGCTTCAGAAGAAAGTGGACAAAGATGGGCAAAAGAGGAGGCGTGGACCCAGAGAGCGGAGACGCCCATCCGACCAGTCTGCTCCGTACCGACCATCAGGTGAGTATTATAAACATCCGGTGCCAGGTTCCCTTTAAGCCAATTTCCTAACAGCACCAAGAACTGGACACCTAATGAAGCCAACTTCCCCAGTCTACTATGAAATTTACAACTCCTTCACTACTTTGGCATTGTGTGGCAGTAATAATTGGAAAGTGATATGAAGTTTAAATTGGGCATTGAATAGCAACAAATACAGTTAGGTCCAGAAATATTTGGACAGTGACACAAGTTTTGTTATTTAAGCTGTTTAGAAAAACATGTTCAGAAATACAATTATATATATAATATGGGCTGAAAGTGCACACTCCCAGCTGCAATATGAGAGTTTTCACATCCAAATTGGAGAAAGGGTTTAGGAATCATAGCTCTGTAATGCATAGCCTCCTCTTTTTCAAGGGACCAAAAGTAATTGGACAAGGGACTCTAAGAGCTGCAATTAACTCTGAAGGCGTCTCCCTCGTTAACCTGTAATCAATGAAGTAGTTAAAAGGTCTGGGGTTGATTACAGGTGTGTGGTTTTGCATTTGGAAGCTGTTGCTGTGACCAGACAACATGCGGTCTAAGGAACTCTCAATTGAGGTGAAGCAGAACATCCTGAGGCTGAAAAAAAAGAAAAAATCCATCAGAGAGATAGCAGACATGCTTGGAGTAGCAAAATCAACAGTCGGGTACATTCTGAGAAAAAAGGAATTGACTGATGAGCTTGGGAACTCAAAAAGGCCTGGGCATCCACGTATGACAACAGTGGTGGATGATCGCCGCATACTTTCTTTTGTGAAGAAGAACCCATTCACAACATCAACTGAAGTCCAGAACACTCTCAGTGAAGTAGGTGTATCTGCCTCTAAGTCAACAGTAAAGAGAAGACTCCATGAAAGTAAATACAAAGGGTTCACATCTAGATGCAAACCATTCATCAATTCCAAAAATAGACAGGCCAGAGTTAAATTTGCTGAAAAACACCTCATGAAGCCAGCTCAGTTCTGGAAAAGTATTTTATGGACAGATGAGACCAAGATCAACCTGTACCAGAATGATGGGAAGAAAAAGGTTTGGAGAAGAAAGGGAACGGCACATGATCCAAGGCACACCACATCCTCTGTAAAACATGGTGGAGGCAACGTGATGGCATGGGCATGCATGGCTTTCAATGGCACTGGGTCACTTGTGTTTATTGATGACATAACAGCAGACAAGAGTAGCCGGATGAATTCTGAAGTGTACCGGGATATACTTTCAGCCCAGATTCAGCCAAATGCCGCAAAGTTGATCGGACGGCGCTTCATAGTACAGATGGACAATGACCCCAAGCATACAGCCAAAGCTACCCAGGAGTTCATGAGTGCAAAAAAGTGGAACATTCTGCAATGGCCAAGTCAATCACCAGATCTTAACCCAATTGAGCATGCATTTCACTTGCTCAAATCCAGACTTAAGATGGAAAGACCCACAAACAAGCAAGACCTGAAGGCTGCGGCTGTAAAGGCCTGGCAAAGCATTAAGAAGGAGGAAACCCAGCGTTTGGTGATGTCTATGGGTTCCAGACTTAAGGCAGTGATTGCCTCCAAAGGATTCGCAACAAAATATTGAAAATAAAAATTTTTTTTTTGGGTTTGGTTTATTTGTCCAATTACTTTTGACCTCCTAAAATGTGGAGTGTTTGTAAAGAAATGTGTACAATTCCTACAATTTCTATCAGATATTTTTGTTCGGAGTCTGAATGGCAGTTTGTGGGTCTTCTTATTGCAGTACCAAGGTAAGACCGTGCAGGTAAAATTGTATTTTTATTACTATCCAAAATGGCGATTAGTAAAAATACTATCCAAAATAGGGAATAGGGAGCTTTGTTTGTTGCTCTGTACCTTAATTTCTATACAACCAAACTTTCTGGGAGTGGGTGACTAGACACATACGTGACTGTGGTTAGAATCTGCCCCTTCGTTTATCAAAGCTTTTTAGTCTAGCTGTTTGGCTGAAAGATCTCCAAATGGGCAGCTTCACTGGGGCAACTAGACTGTTAAGGCCCTGTCACACACAGAGATAAATCTTTGGCAGATCTGTGGTTGCAGTGAAATCATGGACATATTGTTCCATTTGTACACAGCCACAAACCTAGCACTGATTGTCTACAATTTCACTGCAACCACAGATCTGCCATAGATCTGCCACAGATTTATCTCTGTGTGTGATAGGGCCATTAGTTTCTATTCACATGTCCACTTGGGAGTTTCATTTGTCTCTTCCATTTTAGGAAAAGGCATATGTAATTCATGGCCAACATGGATGCACTTGCTAACTGATGCAACTTGGAGCAGAAGGTCTCATTCATTATTAGGGATCCTGGACGGTCTGGTTTCCATTATGTGCCAATTTATTGAATGGATGAAAAAGTGCAGTATGTACAACTGTTCTTTCATTCTAAAAAACTGAAACCAAACACAAGCATTTGAATCCCATCAATTGTTCCTTTCTGCTTCCATTTATATCAGTTCACAAAATGATCCGTTTGAGCTATAGACTCCATTTGAACAGACATGAACAGAGCCTAAGGGGGGCTTTACACGATGCGACATCGCTACCGATATATCGTCGGGAGCACGGTTGTTGTGACGCACATCCGGCGCCGGTAGCGACATCGCAATGTCTAAATCCTAGGAGCGACGAAGAACGAGCGCAAAACAGTCAAAAATCGCTCATCTGTTTCACGTCGTTCATTTTCATAATGTCGCTCCTGCTGCAGATACGATGTTGTTTGTCGTTCCTGCAGCACCACACATCGCTATGTGTGAAACCGCAGGAACGACAAACATCTCCTTACCTGCGTCCACCGTCAATGCGGAAGGGAGAAGGTGGGTGGGATGTTATGTGCCGCTCATCTCCGCCCCTCCGCTTCTATTGGCCGGCCGCTAGTGACGTCGCGGTGACGTCGCACGCACCTCCCCCTTGAAGGAGGGATTGTTCGGCGGTCACCGTGACGTCGGCGACCAGGTATGTGCGTGTGAAGCTGCCGTAGCGATAATGTTCACTACGGCAGCAATCAACTCATATCGCATGTGCAACAGGGACGGGTACTATCGCGCTCGACATCGCTAGCCGATGCTAGCGATGTCGCAACGTGTAAAGTACCTCTAAATGTGTTGGGTATTCTCTAACAAAGTTGACAGTTTATATTTTACACTTCTACCTTGTTCCTCTGGTGCACTTACAGCTAATTTCTATATATTTCTATATTATTTAGACCAGAAATCTAAAGATATTGGTAAATTAATTAATGAAGTTCTCTTTTAGAAGTGAGGTGTTGGCGCTATTTGTTTAGCATTTCGGCTTCCTAATCTTCCAATAAATTGGTAGATTTGTAATTCAGTGTCTCGCCTCCATCATGTTTTCTAATTAAATACAATTCTAATAAATATGTTTTAAAGAGGTATTACCATCTCATATATTTATTACATATTTATGGGATATGTCTTAAATATATGATAGATGAAGCTACCACTGCTGGAACCTGCAATATTGGGAACAAGATCCCTCTTACACTGTTAAGAGGTAACAGCTAGAAATGGTAGAATTGACTCTCAGGACTCCAGTCCATTGACCAGGCCAGTATTCTGTGACTGCTGGGCGTGAGTTCTATGAATCTCCTTATCTTCCAGCCTTCATGATTCTTCTTTTGATTAGCCAGGCTAATGAAAAGAAGAGCTGGGAATGCCGGAACGTAGGGAGATTTGCAGAGCTCTCGCTCACTAGCCATAGATTACTGGCCTGGTCAATGGACTGGAGTCCTGAGAATCGATTTCAACTCTAGTAACCCTCACATGTCTGGCTCTTTCATTTATCTGTGTGCTCACCATGTGTGCTTGGCAAGTGAGTTCTGTAGGGGTGCTCGGCAGTTTTCTTAACATCCAGAGAAATGAATGGAGAGAGAATAGAGATGTGTATTGAGCAGGTACCTCTCCTCTAACAGTGACACACAATGGCAGTCCCAATCTCTATGGCATATTCTTTGGATAACCCATCAATATAAGAGATGGAACAACCCCTTTATCAAAGAACTATGGTATGTATATGAATGCCAAATCCTTATGAGATTGTATTGCATTACAGAATTAGGAAGCTAATTGCAGAGGTAGAATGAATTCCTATCAGAAAGGAAATATTTCAGTTTTGTTTATGTAGGGAATAGATACAATAGCTGTAACCCTGAGCATAAAGAGTTGGGTTGTCTGTATCAAGACCATCAAGATATGCAGAAGCTATGATTACCACTGAGACAGCTTTTATTCCAATATAGTTGTATTATAGAAATATCATAGGACCTAGGGCAGTAGTGGCAAATAGTAGATTGCAATCTAAAGGTAAACCTCAGAGTAGGGAACTCAAAGTTGGTTTTATGGTCGCCCTCGTTTATGTTCACATGTGCTTGTCACCATTAGTAAAATACTCATTGACTAATAATACAAAGATATGTGAACCTGATATGTGGCCTTAGATATATTCATGGCAACATGGTTGTGCAACTAGAAGGCATGGATGTGAGAAAGTGCAATATCTGCAGACCTAGCATGGCTGTGGATATCAGGGTAACAGACATAGCATCTGCTTTGAGGTTTAGCAGGTGAGAGGGTTCATCTGTTCATGGGTATTGGTAGGGTAACATGCAAAATTCAATGCAATTCAATTCAGTCAATGGGAGATCAAGAAAAAAAATATTATTGTACATGGATATATTTTTGCACATTATCCCTGTAGTGATATCATTATATTCAATTTCCCTGTATTGTGACATCACTTTGTGATTACTGAGTTAATTACAACTGTACTGCGACATTATGTCTCCTCTATGATGTCACTTTGTTTATTATCCCTTGTGACAGATCAACTCACTTGGCTGCTTAACGAGGTAGACACAGTAAACGTTGCAAAGGTTTATTTAGACTTCATAAACCATTACAAAAATAAAACAAACACATCCTGTCCGGCATAAAGGAAACAAACAGTCCATACCACTGCGGGGTCCGCCCGCCCAGGAGGAAGGGTCAGCTCCTTCAGTATTAACACAGCTTTGGAGGTCTGGTCACCTCTCTACACAGAGACCCAGGGAATCCAGAAACCATAATTTTATCTGCTGGACCACACCCCAGGATGGAGATATGGGATCAGCCATCCCAACCAACTTTTTAGTGGTTCACAAACCTGGCCCTTATCCTTAGTACCTTATATGTTGAAGCATACTTCCAGGTTCATATTACTGAGGCTGACAACCACAGTAAAACATATCTCCGCTCCAGAATTTACAAATTCTGGTTGGCACCTCCTGTCACTAAACAGGGAAGCCTCGATAGAATATTTGTATTACCATGTAGTTTCCCTGCCTTTGCTCTACATGGAAGCTAAACTCCTGGAGCGGTAGAAACCACCTGGTTACCCAAGCATTCTTTCCCTCATCCATGTCAGGGGCGCATGATCTGACACCAGACTGAATATTCTGCCTATCAGGTAGTACATCAAGGTGTCAAGCGCCCATTTAATGGCCAAGCACACTTTCTCCACAATAGCATAGTTTTACTCGCAGGAGGAGAGTTTCCTACTCAAGTATAGGATTTGATGTTCTTCGCCATTTATTTTCTGAGACAATATGGCTCCCAATCCAACTTCTGAAGCATCCATCTGGACCACAAACTCCTTATTGAAGTCGGGTGCCACCAAAACCGGCTGTTCACACAAGGCTAGCTTCAACGCCTGGAAATCTGTCTCCACTTCGGGAATCTACTTGGCGATTGATGAATTTGTGCCTTTGAGGGGGATTGTCAGGGGTGTGGCTACCATGGTGACATTTGGCATAAGCCGCCAATAGTATCCGATAATTTCAAGAAGCTTTCTAACCTGCTTCTTGGAGAGCAGGTGTGCCCAATTTTGTATAGCTTCTACTTTGTTTACTTGTGGCTTGATTTGGCTCCTGCCAATGATATAGCCTAAGTATTTGTCTTTCTCTTTCCCCATGATGAACTTTTTTGAGACTCTGATAAACCCCACCTTCCCCACCCCATCAATTACCACCTGGACCTTCTTCAGATGACTTCCCCAATCCAGGCTAAAGATCACAATGTTATCAAGGTATGCTGCGGCATGCTTTTTATGGGAAACTAGGAGCGAGTATATGGCCCTCTGGAAGGTGGCTGAGGCTCCCTGCAACCCAAATGGCATGTGTACTGTAAACAACTGTCAGGTGTAAAGAAGGCCGTATTCTCCTTGGCACTTTGGGACATCGGAATTTGCCAATACCCTTTCATTAGGTCAAGGATGGTGTTATAGCTTGCTGGCCCTTGCCTCTCAATGAGCTCATTGACATGGAGCATCAGATATGCATTGAATTTGGAGGATTCATTCAATTTCCTGTAGTTGTTACAGAATAACCAGTTGCCATTGGATTTTGGCACTTTGACAATGTTTCTGGACCATCCGCTTTTAAATTCTTCAATGATGCCCATGTTCAACATTCTCTTCACTTCCTTTCACCTCACTTCCCAGCGGGCTTCAGGGTTCCAGTATGACTTCGAATTCACCTGCACATGTGGTTCCATAAGAATCTTGTGTTCCATAGTTTGCATACATCCCAGTAATTCTGAGAACAGTTCTTGGTTTTGCTGCAGCATTTCCTGACACTACTGTTTCTGGGCCATTATCTCTCTCTGTTCCTTTGAGCGGGTGACATGCCATCCTCTTCCCAATATATTAAGAGCCTAGGAGGATGTTAATTAACATTGAATATACAGAAAAAAGCATATGTCGAAGTGCACCCTCACCAAGATTTTGAAACGCAGTACGGTCCTTAGCAAATTGCTCATAATTTGGATGTGAACGAAGGAAGTAGCAGAGTTAGGCTATGTGCGCACGTTGCGTAAGTACATGCGTAACTGCATGCGTCTTGCATCCTCTGCATAATCTATGAAGATTATGCAGGAGCCGTGCGCACGTGGCGTCTTAGAGCGCAGCGCTTCGGCTCTTGCCCAAAGCGCGCGTTCTAAGAAGTGACATGTCACTTCTTTTGTGCGCTTTGCCTGCAGCCCCTGCTCTGTCTATGGGAGGAGCTGCAGGCAGAGCGCATGGAATCGGCTTTTTTTTTTTTTCACTACGGACATTTTCTACAGCGATTTGAAGCGTACGTGTGCTCTTCAGATCGCTGCAGAAATTTCTGCAGTGACTGTACGCAACGTGCGCACATAGCCTTAGAGAGAGCGCCAAGTTCACAATGGCCAGGGATCCATAACATCCTGGAGAGGTTCCAGTGAAGGCCAGTCATTACCAACTCCAATATGGAAAACCTTAAACCTTCCTCGTGAGGTCCATAACCGGAAAACGGTCCGATAGACTAGGGCAAGTTTTTTACCTAAAGTTAAAAGGATTAATGGCTTTATGAGTACTGATTATTTTGTATGGACATAGAAACAAAACTGACAGTAGTAATTGGACTTTATTATAGGTAATTAAGCCTAACTTATAGGCTACGTATATGACAGTTCTTCATAAGACTGGCCTATATATGTAATTAGATTACAGTAGTTGTCATTTTTACAACAAAAAACATTGCTTTGTTTAAAGAGAATGTCCTGTGTGTCTCTTAACAAGTCCTCTGTAAAGTGATCCAGCTTCCTATCACATACATTTCTTTTTAAAATTAATTTAAATTACGCTAATTGTCCTTTTATACAACATTCCCTTCTGCAATGTAATTGCACAAGCCTTTTCTCTTACATATTTAATTGAGAAATCATGTAATTAGGGCGTTAGAGGCAGCTGAGGGAAAATCTGCAGTCCCCCCCCCTCCTGTCTATGAGCCTCACTTTTACTGAGATTTTATCTAATGCTGCCAGATATTTCCAAGTCAGATTCTGTATTATTAGCAACCTGTAGAATGTAAAAAGTTTGTTATGTGAAATAAACACAAAGTAATTTCTGATAAATTTGGCCAATAATTATTAGATTTATTTTCTTTAAAGGGAATCTGTCACCACTTTGACCTTTTTAAACTGTTAATATGGACATAAAGGTTATAGAATAATAAAAAAAATCCATACTTTTATATCTCATCTCAGATGCCTTGTGCATAAATTATCCTTTATCACTTTATGTAAATGAGCTCTTACAGGCTATGGGGTGGATGCTGCCTGGAAGATAACTCCGCCTCCAGAGATTATTATAAGTAAAAGGGCAGTTACCAGTGTGATATGTGATGGCCACTCTCTGCTTTCATTGCAGAGCTGTGTGTGATTATAACTGACACTTCCGTAAGTGCCTCTCAGCTTCAGGCCGAGGCCATACGTGGCTTTGTGCAAGTGCTTGCATGACACTCGGCACAGACTTGCAGCACAGCGGGAGCCGAGTGTCATGCGAGTGTCATGCGACTGTGGTCTGATCGTGCGCTCAGACTACAGTTGCAGAGGGGGGCCGGCGCTGCGGAGGGGAGGGCTGGGGCTGCAAGGGATTTATCTCCCTTTCTCCTCCGTTGGTGGCTGATGCAAGAATCTCACTACTCTTACGCTTGCGTTACACCGGTATAACAGGAGAGTAGTGCGATATTTCTCTTGCCCCATAGACTTGCATGGGTGTGAGTGGAACAGAATCACATTTCACTCGCAGCATGCTGCGACTGTTTTCTCGGTCCAATGATTGTGGCTAATTAGTATATGGGAGGGGGAAACTTTTCAAGATGGGTGGTGACCATGGTGGCCATTTTGAAGTCGGCCATTTTGGATCCAACTTTATTTTTTCCAGTGGGAAGAGGGTCATGTAACACAACAAACTTATTGAGAATTTCACAAGACAAACAATGGTGTGCTTGGTTTAATGTAACTTTATTTATTCATCAGTTATATACAATTTTATGACCACTTATAAAATGTGTTCAAAGTGCTGCGCATTCTGTTGGATTGCCAGTGCAACCCTCTTCTCCCCCTCTTGACACACTGATAGCAACACCGCAGAAGAAATGCCAGCACAGGCTTCCAGTATCTGTTGTTTCAGATGCTGCACATCCTGTATCTTCACAGCATAGACAATTGCCTTCAGATGACCCCAAAGATAAAAGTCTAAGGTGGTCAGATCGGGAGACCTTTGTGGCCATTTAACTGGCCCACGATGACCAATCCACTTTCCAGGACACTGTTCACGGATGAATGCCCAGACTTGACACCCATAATGTGACCCCCTTAGACTTTTATCTTTGGGGTCATCTGAAGGCAATTGTCTATGATGTGAAGATACAAGATGTGCAGCATCTGAAACAATGGATTCTGGAAGCCTGTGCTGGCATTTCTTCTGCGGTGTTGCTATCAGTGTGTTAAGAGTAGGAGAAGAATGGCCACCATGGTCACCACCCATCTTGAAAAGTTTCCCCCCTCCCATATACTAATTAGCCACAAACAGGAAGTTGATATCACTAACCATTCCCATTTTATTTAGGTGTATCCATATAAATGGCCCACCCTGTATATATACTACTTAGCCTTGTTGTATCTAGCAGTGTAATCTTACTATTATATATCTCAGTAATTTATGATTAAAGTCAATTCACAAGCTATCACTTCTTATCATATAGCGAAATATTACATCTAGTATATATAGTCTGTATATAAATTGAGACAATAGCTATATTTTAAGGAATTTTACTCCTATGTCTAGCCATTATTCAGATCTGAAATTCTAGTTAGATTCTTGTAATTTTTAGAAATTATTATTGAAATATTCAAAACCTCTAGTTTATTATTCAGATTTTTTTTTAATGATCTTATAAGTTTCAAAAAACAACCAAAGTTGTCATTTTCATTTAAAACATTTGGATTAACTGAATTTATCCTAAAAATCTATTCGCTCTATATCTTTAGGAAATCTAGCTTTGGATCACCTCCTCTAATATCGAGTTTAATTTGGCACAAAGACCATCCCTTCAGTTCTTTCTAGCGTAGATTATGTGACTTTTTAAAATGTTTGGCTATAGGGGTAATAGTCATTGGTTTATTCTGCTCTCTCTACTAGTTCTTTAATTTTCATCATAATTGATTATTCCGCCAATACGTTCCCTAATGCGTGGTCTTAAATCTCTATAGTCTTACCCACATATCTGAGGCCACAAGGGCGTTCTAGGCAGTAAATCACTCCCATTGATGAGTAGTTCTTATGTCTCAAATTATATACTGTTCCAAATGTGTCGAATATATTTTTCTTAGGTATTAAAAATTTGCCATGTTTTACAAAGTTTGTATGGATATAAACCAGGATGTTTCATTTCTGGTCTTTATTCATTACGTATGAAGTCGTTGGATGCAAGAAGATCCAAAAGGGATGTGGATTTTCGATAGCTTGAAGAGGTGTGTGTTGTTAAGTGATCTTTAAGATCTATGTCTGATTTACGTATGGTCCAGTGTTTATCTAGAATATCCAGCATTGTTTGTCACTCCTCGCAATAATTTATAATACATTTTATATTTTCCCAGGGGTTTCTTTTCCTTGGAGTCAATAAGTCTTCTGGATTTGTTCTTAGAGCTTTATTGTAAGCCCTCTTGATTGTTCTTCTAGAATAACTTCTTTCTAGGAGTCTAGTTCTGTGGTCCTTAGTTTAAAGGACTTGACAGTGAAGTAATTCTGTCTTTGACGGAGAAATTCTCTCTTTGGAACTCCTTTGACGAAATTTGTGGCATGGGTGCTATTTGCATCAAAGATGCTCTTAGTTTGTCGTCTTCTTCCTAAAAGGATCAGTTTTTATTTAAGTATGAGTCCCTCAAGATAGTTATGTCCTAAAGGGAATAGAATAGAATAATGGCTAGACATAATATTCATTATATTGAAACCTCACAAATTATACACAAACTTTATAATCTGGATGTAATATTTCGCTATATGATAAAAATTTATACTTTATTTAATTAATCATACATTACTGATATAAAAATTAAGATTACAAAGCTAGACACAATATGGTTAAGAAGTATATACAGTGCTGCTCACCATTTTTAACACCTTTTCATTTTTTTATAGACTGTACAATATCTTCAGAGGTAAATGGAAATGTAGAAAAGTTATACCCTCAGGATTTCTTAATTAGTGGTCCAAAGTAATACAACAATGAAACATTGTTTGTCAACTTACATGTTGCAATTTCAAAGAAGAAACAGAGTAAACTGCATGTGCAACAATAAAGGCACCCCTAATTAATACTTGGTTGCACACCCTTTGGCATTGATGACAGCCTCCAAATGTTTGTTCTAGCCACCTATAATAAGCTTCTTGCACTTCTCAGCTGGTATTTTCTCCCAGTCATCCTTTGCAGTTTGTTCAAACTCTTGAATGTTTGCAGGGTTCTATTTCCCAAAGGCAAATTTCAGCTCATCCAAAAGATTTTCAATGGGATTGAGGTCAGGACTCATTGTTGGCCATTTTAAAACAATCCATTTTTCTTTTTTAACCATTCCTGCATACTTTTGGATGTGTACTTTGGCTCATTGTCCTTGTTGGAAGACCCATGATCCTTGACTTAAACCAAGTGATATTACACTGGGTAGGATATTTTGATCTATAACCTCTTGATAATTCTCTGATTTTATGATTGCTGTGATACAATCAAGACCTCCAGTATCAGATGCAGCAAAGAAATCTCACAGCATTATGGATCCTCCACCATGCTTAACTGCTGGTAGGGTGTTCTTTTCCTTATAAGCTTCATTGCTCCGTCTGTAAACAAACTGTTGCTTTGCATTGCCAAAAAGGTTGATTTTTCTTTCATCTGTCCACAGAACTTTTTAACTTTTTGCCTGAAAGATTGTGGTTTATCAAGGTATTTTGTGGCAAAGATCAGTCGTTCCTTTTTTATGTCTTTTTTCAGCAATAGTTTCTTCCTTGGTCATTAAACCAAGCAGAGCTTTCTGGGCAGAGTGCAGCATATGGTACTTGTTGAAACCATGACCCAGACTGTTCCAGGTTAGCCTTTAGGTCTTTGAATGTATAACATGGTGTTTTTTCCACCATTTGCACCAACCTTTGAAGACCTCTCTTATCAATTTTCCTCAATCCCCCACTTCCATGGAGGTTCTTGATGGTTCCATGCTTGGCATATGCCTTAGGGTACCTTCACACTTTAGCGATGCAGCAGCGATCCGACCAGCGATCTGACCTGGTCAGGATCGCTGCTGCATCGCTACATGGTCGCTGGTGAGCTGTCAAACAGGCAGATCTCACCAGCGACCAGTGACCAGCCCCCAGCCAGCAGCAGCGCTTGCACGGAGCCGGCGTCTGGAAGCTGCGGACACTGGTAACTAAGGTAAACATCGGGTATGGTTACCCGATGTTTACCTTAGTTACCAGCTCACACCGCTTAACTTAGCGTGTGCAGGGAGCAGGAGCCGGCACTGGCAGCGTGAGAGCTGCGGAGGCTGGTAACGAAGGTAAATATCGGGTAACCACCTTGGTTACCCGATGTTTACCTTGGTTACAGCTTACCGCAGGCTGTCAGACGCCGGCTCCTGCTCCCTGCACATTCAGGATTGTTGCTCTCTCGCTGTCACACACAGCGATGTGTGCTTATCAGCGGGAGAGCAACAATAAAAAAACAAACCAGGGCTGTGTGTAACGAGCAGCGATCTCACAGCAGGGGCCAGATCGCTGCTCAGTGTCGCACACAGCGAGATCGCTAATGAGGTCACAAAAAATGTGACTCAGCAGTGATCTCAGTAGCGATCTCGCTGTGTGTGAAGTACCCCTTAGTAACATGGCGCACTGTTGAAACTAGAGTACCAAGGTCTTTGGAGATGGCCTTATACCTTTTGGAAGTTTTCTGTTTGCTAATAATAGCAATTCTGATGTCCTCAGACAGCTCCTTTGTCTTCAACATTGTGACAAAGGAACAGGGCCTACCATGTGGCTTTTTAAAACACTGAAGTCATCATTCATTGGCTAATTCATGTCACATGGGCACCAACAATTTATCACAGGTGATTCTCATTTGGGATTTACCATAGGTGAGTCAAAATGCGTTTCCATACTAATGTAATGTAAGGTGCCAATACCTGTGTCACAGCAGCTTTAGGTTTTTCTATTTTTCCCTCCCATTGTTTTTTTTTGTTTTAAATTGTTGTTTATAATTTTCTCTTTTGTATTTAACACGAGTGCTCTATACAAAAAGCTGCTTCACTTGATTCTTTTTTTTCAGGAGATATTCCACATTATGTACTTAAATGTCATGGGTGCCAATAATGATGAGCAGGACTGTATAAATGGAGCAACTTATAATAAATGTAATAGAATAATTTGATAGTCAGATTTGAATAAACCTGAATCATTTGATAAAGCCCTCACAAATAAAACTTATAATTTGCTCTAACTGTTCTACTAAAATTCAATATAATATGCTATCACCATATAACATCTATATAATGCATTGTCTTACTATTTATAATGGAACTCAATTTAAAAGTCATAATATTCCCCTAGATAATGGAAAATCAAGTAGCAGATCTTATAGCAGACATACATATAATAGAATTGCCATGGATTGGTTAATTTGCCTATCAATCATATAGAGCCCTTTAGGCTATGCTCACACAGGCGTTTTTGCTGTATTTTTTTGCATACGTTTTTTTAATTGGTTTTATGCAAATACGTGCTAATAAAAAACTTTTTTTTACAGTACCAGCAAAACCTATGACATTTCAGAAATCTCATGCACACACAGATACATACCTGTTTTTTTTCCTGACTGAAATGGCAAAATGCGTGTTTTTTTTAAAAAAGCAGCATGTCAATTCTTTCAACCTTTTGAAGTTTTCTTTCTCCTTTGAAAGCGATGAAGAGTGGAAAAAAAACACAGCTGCCTTTTTTGCTGCGTTTTTACTGTGTTTTAGGTCAATGAAACAAAGTTTATTTAATCATGTATAGTAGACAAATGACACACCAAAAACATATGCAATCTATTACTGATAGGATATTTTAACTTACGGTAATAAAAGTTATATTTTAATTCATATGCTTTTTCCCCATTTCCTTATTATTTTTTTTACTACTTACCATTCCTGAGATATGGCTTCTCTTTTTTATTTGTAAATCTAGTCTTTAAACATAACGGGGTGTGGTCCTCAAGAAAACTTCCATAGAAAATAATTGAGGACTAAAGCCTGCTTTATACCTTACAATTAAGCATACGATATCGTATGCGATGTGACACGCCCCCATCATATGTGCAACATGTTTAATTTGTTGACCGTGTCACACAAACGATTAATTGCCATCACACGTACTTACCCTTCCATACGACCTCGATGTGGGCGGCGAACATCCACTTCCTGGAGTGGGAGGGACGTTCGGCGTCACAGCTACGTCACAATGCGGCCGGCCAATTGAAGCGGAGGGGCATAGATAAGTGGGACGTAAACATCCCGCCCACCTCCTTCCTTCCGCATTACCGGCGGGAGCCGCAGGACGCAGGTAAGATCTGTTCATCGTTCCCGGGGTGTTACACACTGCGATGTGTGCTGCATCGGGAACATTGAACAACCCGATGTGCAATTTTTATTTTTTTTTAAATTCTTTATTTAACCATAAACATGGAATCATTCCAATCTGGATCAATTGCAATACATTTCACAACCATTGTATGACAGTGTATAACCGACTAACTGCGACACATAAAAATGTTTCAATATTTTGACCTCTCCATGTTTACCAAAGGTTTTATAGTACGGGAATACCCGGTTAAATTAAGAAAGAGAGAAAGAAGGAAACGATTAAGACAAGAAAGGTTTAGCGAGAAACAAGCGGGGGGGGGGGGGGGTACATGAGGGGATAGAGGGAGGGAAGGGAAAAAAAATGGGACACGAACAAACACATAGCAGGGATCCACCCTCTCAGAGCACCTCCTTCCCACGGCATCCATGGGGCCCCCCTCAATTTGGGGGTATCCATGTGGCATATTCATTAGAGTATTTAAACTCGATCCAGGGGAACCAAGTCTTGTAAAAAGCCTCATGTCTATCGTGGATAGACGCTGTCAGGTCCTCCATGTACAACAGTTCGTTCACCCTATTTGTCCACAACGATAACGTCGGCGGGGAAGGGGATCTCCACCTCAGAGGAATGCACGTCCTAGCGGCCATCACCAGGAAGCTTAACAGAGACCCTTTGTACGCACGGACAGAGGACTCTGATAATTGGAGCAGGAAAAGTTCCGGGCCCAGGGTCTGCGTGTGTCCAGTCACATGTCTGATCACTCCCCGTACCCCCTCCCAAAACTGTTGTAGCACAGGGCATTCCCAGAAAATGTGTAGGAAGTCTCCCTCCCCTGTGCCACATCTCCAGCACCCCGGGTCCACTGTTAAGAACATCCTGTGTAGTTTTGTTGGGACCCTGTACCACCGGGAAATGCATTTATAGTTGGCTTCTTGGAGTTTTGAACTGATGGATGCTTTGTGAGCAAGGGACAGCACCTTGTTTCTCTGTGTGGCAGAAAGGGTGAGGTCCAGGTCCGACTCCCACTGCAGGAGGAACCTAGGGGGAGGCAGATCCGAGGAGTTGTCTAGCATGGTATGTGAGATGGCCAGTGAGTGTCTAAGGGTCCCCCCCTCCATGCATAGCTTCTCGAATTCCGTAAGGGGTCTGTCGAACTGACTGTAGTCTGGTAGAGAGCACAGAAAATGTCGAAGCTGCATAGAACGCCACGGGCTTAAAGGAAGTTCCGGAGTTCCTCCGTCATTGGCCAATGCCCCCCCGACCCCAATTTGGTAGGCTCGAAATCTATTTCGGGAGATCTATAGGCGAAACACCGGGTCAGAGAGACTAGGGGAGAAATCTGGAGCGCCAACGATCAGGGACAGGGGGGAGGGTAAAGGCATTAGGGATCTCCGGACCACCTCCTGAGAACAACGAGATAGCATGGCGCCAATCGTGGGATGGGTCCTAAGTTCTGTACTAGATGGGGAAGTCACCCATGGGAGCGCCGCTAGTGGAATATCCGTGAAGCTCTGCTCCACTGACACCCAGGGTTTGGCCTTGGAGTGCCTACACCAGTCCACCACTCTGGCTAAGTGAGTGGCTACATAGTATGCCTTGAGATCCGGGAGGCCTAGCCCACCCCGGGTTCTAGGTCTACACAACAGCGACCGCGCCAACCTCGCCGGCTTGTTTGCCCACAGAAACTTCGTTTGCATAGAACAGACTTCTCTAAAGAAGGGCTTGGGGATCCCGATTGGCAAGGTCTGAAGGAGGTACAGCAATCATGGGAAGATATTCATCTTGAGAATCGCTGACCGTCCAAACCATGTGAATGTGCCTTTTGACCAGTTTTTACAATCTTTTATTTTTTGGAGGAGAGGAGTAAAGTTCAACTTGAATAAGGAGCTCACATCTGCTGACAATTTGAGTCCCAGGTATCGCAGGTACTGCGGGGCCCATTGAAAGTCGAAGGCTCCCCGCAGCTGCGAGACTACTCCCACGGGGAGGTTAACGCTCAGTGCCTCCAATTTAGAGAAGTTGATCTTAAAGTTCGAGAGTGAGGAGTAGCGTTTAAATTCCTGCATTAGCGCTGGGAGCGATGTGGTTGGGTCTGTGATGAAAAATAATAGGTCGTCTGCAAAGGCCGCTATATTATGGGTCTCGCTACCTATCTTGGGCCCTTTTGATGCTCGAGTTTTTCCGAATGTGTTGCAACAGGGGTTCTAGTGTAAGTATGAAAATTAATGGGGAAAGAGGACAGCCCTGCCGTGTGCCATTAGCTATTGGGAATGTCTCCGACAACACCCCATTAACCCGTATGCAGGCCGACGGTGAATTATAGAGAGATCCTATCCATCTGAGCATGTTGCCCCCCAATCCCAGAGAGGCAAGGACCCCATTCAAAAACATCCAACCGACTCGGTCGAACTCCTTTTCGGCGTCCGTGGACAACAACATAAGCGATCCACCATCCGACCTAGCCCTATGAATCAGGTTAATGGCCCTCGTGGTGTTATCCCTAGCCTCCCTTCCCAACATGAAACCCGCCTGATCATAATGGACTATACCCCCTAAAATAGGGGACAGCCGATCGGCTAGAATCTTAGCAAACACGACATGCAATTTTTAGCAAATGAACGACGTGTATGCGATGAACGGTTTTACGTTCAATCGCAATCGCACGTAGCTGTCACACGCTACAACACCACTAACGATGCCGTATGTGCGTCACTTACGATGTGGACCCGCCGACACATCGTTAGATATGTTGTAGCATGTAAAGCCCGCTTAAGCCTTTAATGTAAGAGGGGTTGTATCTCAAAAGTGGAGAGGTACAGGAACAAAAGAAAAAAAATCATAATTATAGTAACAAACAGGTCCTCTGGAAGCTCTTCCCGTATATTTTTTCCCCTACTCCTTTCTAATATGTATATAAAGTAATGTAGATATATTAAAAATATTACCAATTGTAGTCTTCACCTGTACCCTCTAAAGCGGGCTTTACACGCTGCGACATAGCTAGTGATGTCACGAGCGATAGCACCCGCCCACGTCGGTGGTGCGTCACGGGGTGATGACTGCCGTAGCGAACAATATCGCTGTGCAGCGTCACACGCAATTGCCTGTTCACCGACATCGCTGTGGCCACTGAACAATCTTTCCTTTAAGGGGGAGGTGCGTTCGGCATCACAGCGGCGTCACTAAGCAGCCGCCCAATAGAAGCGGAGGGGAGGAAATGAGCGGCCGGAACATTGCGCCCACCTCCTTCCTTCCTCATTGCCGGCGGCCGCAGGTACGATGTTGTTCCTCGTTCTTGTGGTGTCACACATTGCGATGCATAGAACCTGCATTCCAAACGAGGAACGATTTTTTAAAAATGAACGACGTGTACACGACGAACGATTTGACACCTTTTTGCGATCGTTAAAGATTGCAAAAAGGTGTCACACACAACGACATCGCTAACGAGGCCGGATGTGCGTCACCAACACCCTGAACCCGACGATATCTCGTTAGCGATATCGTTGTGTGTAAATGGGCCTTAACAGTAAGCAGTAAGCTTCCTTCAATGATGACTAGAGGAAGGCAGAATAATAACATATAGTTCTATGCCTAGGAGAGTGATATATGAAAATGTACAAACCTACCATTTGACAAACATTAATAAACAAATAATGTTGCTTAAAAATGGACATTTACTTTAGTTGTATAGTACTGGTCAAAATTTTGGGCATGCCTGTTCATGCAATGGTTTTCCTTCCTTAAAATGTGCACAATGTAGATTCAGACTGAAGTCAGCAAAAC
Source organism: Anomaloglossus baeobatrachus (assembly GCF_048569485.1). Taxonomy (NCBI): domain Eukaryota; kingdom Metazoa; phylum Chordata; class Amphibia; order Anura; family Aromobatidae; genus Anomaloglossus; species Anomaloglossus baeobatrachus. The sequence goes on along the minus strand of NC_134358.1, from coordinate 502,567,300 downwards.
CATGAAATAACACATATGGAAACAAGGGATAAAAAAATGTGAAGGAAACTCATAATATGTGTTAAAACATAGATTTTTCAAAGTATCTCCCTTCTAATCTGATGACAGCTTTATACATCTTTGACATTCTCTCAAGCAGCTTCATCAAGCAATCACTTTGAGTGGTTTTCCAGCACTCTTCAAGGAGTTCCCAGAGGTGCTGCTCAGTACTTGTTGACTGCTTTATTTTTACTCATTCAAACCATCTCAATTGGGTTGAGGTTGGGTGATTGTTGATTGTAGAGGCCATTCGTCTGGCACAGCTCTCCATCTATCTCCTTCTTGGTCGTGCAGCCCTTATATAGCCTGGAGGTGTGTTTTCGGCCATTTTCCTGCTACAACCCAAATGATTGTCCCACTTAGCGTAAACCAGATGGGTTGATATGTACTTACAGAATGCTGTGGTAGTTATGTTGGGTAAGTGTGCCTTGAATTTGAAATAAATTACCAACAGTGTCAGCAGCACACACATGATTCCATGGCTAGAGATGAGCAAACTTTTGGATGTTCTGTTTGCCAGGTACATTTGAACCTTAAAAAAGTTCGGTTTTTGACCCAGACTTGATCCGATCCTCAATGGAAGTCAGTGATTGGGAATTTTGTGGCTCCACCCACATGCTGCCAGCTATAAGCATAACACTTCCAGGGGAGGGTAGATGGGGTTTTCAAATTATTATTTTTTTGTCTTTGTGTGCACATTACATCTGATCTCACTGATTTTCCTCCCAGTGTGAGCCATTCAAACACTGCAAGCGGGTCACACAGGGCTGAGCATCAAATATATCTAAGCACAGCGCTGCTTGCTTGAGTGGTTTGCACTCATAACACACTCAAACTTCGAACCCGAACTTTGTATTTTTGGAAGTCGGTTTACGAACTCCGAACATTGAACTTCAGGTTCACTCATCTCTACCCATGGCACATTACTGATATAAACTATAAATGGTTTATCCATTCTTCCCTTGGCCAGTGAACATCAGCTACATAAATGTTCCATATCTGTTGGTGCTAATGAACTTTAGAGGTACAATTAGGAAAATTTGAGGTAAATTCACAATGATTATACAGGTCTGCAAGGGTAAAATTGTTTGAAAGTAAGGTGATTTTTATATATTTTCGATTTCTGAACTCCGTAAAAACATCCAAAAAATTCCATCACGTACAGTTGTTTCACAAACACTGACTCCATAAGCTTCCAAACGAATAGAATTCCATAGATTTCCAAAAATAATTCCTTCCATACTTTTCTCAAGACGGTGCTCTAGTGTATTTCAGTGATGTTCTTGGGCTGATGGAGAAATGTAACTGAGTACAAACTGAGTGAATGGAGACTCTTTGATTCATCCAAAAAAAAGTCTGAAAGCTGCTACAATAGCATCAAGTATGCTTCATTGTCCGTAGGGCATTCTGTGCACTAGAAGGAAAGCTATGAGAATTTATACTTTATTCTCAAGAAACTTAACTACGAGGATCAAGAATGGTCAATATGTGGTGATCTGAAAGCTCTCTCTTTGTTTCTTGGGCAGCAAAGAGGATACACGAAGTACCCATGATTTTGTGTGATTAGGACAGCTGGGATAGGGCTCATCAATGGAGCCTAAAAAGTTGGCCAACATCTTTGAAACCGGGACTCAAGAACATAGTTATGGAAAGTTTAGTTGATCCCACTAAAGTTCTCCTGCCACCATTCCACATTAAGCTTGGACTGATGAAGCAGTTTGTGATAGCTCTATTGAAAGGAGAGACTTTAAAGTACCTGTGTACTACGTTTCAGGGGCTTTCCAACTCAAAACTGAAGGAAGGCATTTTTGTGGGTCCAGATATTCGGAAACTTATGGAAGTCAACAGTTTGAAAACAAAAATGATAGCTGTTGAGAAAAGGTCTTGGCATTCTTTTAAAGAAGTTGTGAAGAAATTTCTAGGTAACAACAAAGATCCAACATGTAAGTCCATCAAGGAGAACATGCTGTAAAGTTTCAAAGCCTTGGGTTGTCAAATGAAACTAAAGATATAGTTTTTATATTTCCATTTGGACTACTGTCCTGAAAACCTTGGTGCTGTTTGCAAAGAGCACGGAGAAAGATTTAATCAGGATATCAAGGAGATGGAACGACGATACCAAGGTAGATGGAACATGAACATCATGGAGGACGACTGCTGGATGCTTCACAGAGAAGATCTGCAGGCCTTCTGTAAGAGAAAAGGGATCAGTAGACGCTTTGAAGAGAAAAGGAAAAGGCGCAAGAATTAATTTCCAAAAGTTGCAGAATTAATGTTCAATAAATTGCTTTGTGCAAAATCCATACATGATAGTTAATAATAAAGTGTTTTTTAAATCGTATAAGAAATATATATAAGAGTATAAGAAAATATTAGAATCAGTTATTGGATTTAGAACAGTTTTCATAAAACTTGAATTTTGCATACCAGTGTTATTTATTACCTAATTTCCCCACAGTTCAAAACTAGCCATGTATTTTTCAGGACCAATAACTTACCTGGGACCTAAAGGTGCATCTGGAATTTACTATCCTTTTTTGGCTGCAGAGCCACTGTGAAGTCCAAGGCTATTAAATCAATGTTCTTGTCCTTACTTTTAGATGTAATGAGGATACACAGGAGATTCTGTTCTCCATGCTGCTCGCTTCTATGTACGTCCATATATTATTTGTTGTCATCAAATAGTTGTGAACTGTCTCGCTCCTTGAGTCTGAAGGTAGAACAGCAATGGGATTGGGCAGCTATGATGCCGTACTGACAAATTACTAGATAATGAGGATGTAACATATGAGAACTGCTGGTTTAGTTATATTGTGGATACTGATTTGTGCTCTCTAGGGAACAGCTGAACGAACAAATATCCAATTCTACAAGGTTATAGCATTCCTTCCTATATCCTATGGTGCAAAGAAATATATAATTTTAGCTGGGTACTGCACATGCATAATAATACACTGCACTGAGCTTTCATGGGTAATCTGGGATTACTGCCTATAACAATGTTCATGCAGTGCAAAGCCTCATATCATTTGTAACTACTGACAGGAGAGTATAAGAAGCTTGCAAGCCGAAAAAGCCACTCCTCTATGGGGGCTATTTAATAGGCTAAATGATGTAGCACTTTGGAAACTGAAGCTTGACTGCAAATTGGTCCTGCGAGATGGAAACTCTTTGACAATTTATAGCTATATATGTCAAGGCGCTCCTGTCTTGACAGAACGTATATGTAGGCCAGTATTTTTACTTGCAGAATCCCCATGTCCCATAGCCATTCTTACAGTATATGTCATATTATCTTGTCTTCAAGAGCAGGGGCATACATAGATCTTCTGCCACGGGGCCCCATGATTTATAATTGCCCTCCTACCCCCCAAAAAAAAATACTCTGTGGAGTCACAGAAGAACATTGCACGCAACTTTGCAGCCCTTACAAAGTAATATTCCCCCTTTTGAAGCCCATAAATCCCCTTTTCATTGCTCCCATAAAGTATGATGCCATCAGAATTGTTCCCCCCAAACACAGAATGACACCCCACAGTAAATTCGTCTAAAGAACTCTCCACACACACACAGTACTGTACTACTGTATCCCGCCTCAACACCCCTGGCAAGGTATAATGACCACAGCACAGTATAAACCCCCAACTTGATCTTCCCATATCCCTCCATACAGTGTAAAGGGCCTACAAAACGTATAATGGCCCCCACACCTCTCCACACAGTATGATGGCCCCAGTACAGCCCTCCACCCTGTATAATGGCTCTCACTAGCCCTACAAACAGTATAATGGACTCCATGCTGCTTTCCATATAGTATTATGAGTCCCACATAATCCTACATATAGTATTATGCCCCCACATTGCCTTCCATACGTTATAATGGGCCCCACATTGCATTCTATACAGTATAATGTGCCCCACATTGTCCTCCATATAAGGCCACCTTCACATATCCATGCAAATCACTAACGTTTTGTATGGTCCGTGGTGAATGTATGCATGTGTCCGTGTGTGTTTTAAGTGTACTGTCTCTGTGCTATCCATGTGACATCTGGATAGCCACAGACAGCATGAGCTGATATAGTACCTGTCTCTGGTGCTGCTGTTACTTCCAGGTCCGTGGTGAGTGCAGTCAATATGTGTGGCACCACTGAGGCTCCAGTCGCCAGAGTATTGCACCTTATTTAAGGTGCAATATTCACCTCGGTTATGGAGGGGGTTAATCACCGGTGTTCCACATTCACACTTTACATACAGCTTAAGAGCCTTCTCACATGGGAGGTTGGCTCAGGGTAGATAGGGGCGGGTATCCATCACAATCCATGGGACTTCCCCGATCACTGAAGCCAGCCACCTGGGGGGGCGGGTTCCACTGGGGGTAGAAGTAGGAGCAGCTCACACAGTCTTCAGTTAGTTGACCTGGAAAACCAGTTCTGGACACAACACCATCACTACTTTCTTCTCTTCTCCTCTTCTCTTCACGGGACCTGCGGCTTGGAGCAGAGCGCTCAGCCCATGTTCTTCATGGCTGGAAGGGCAACTCTGAAAAAGGACTTTTTTTCTTTCAAACAGTGATTTCTTCTAACTTATCAGAGGTCGATGGGGCACATCACAGCAAATGACCAGTGCCACCCAGGCGAGCGGCACAAAGATTGAGTAAAGTCACCTGGAGCCGCAGCTTCTGACTCGGACTCTTATTACCGGTGCCGTTGCCCCGCACCTCGGTGCCAAAGGCCTTCGCCATCACTACTCCCCTCATCATCCCTCCAAGGGCCCGCTCGACCTGTGGGGAGCGATACCATCTTCAGCTGCTATTATCATCCGCCCTGGAGGACAGCAACAGCAGCGGCGGCTAATCTCTGGCCGTGAACCACAGGTGGTGTCACGACAATCATTCTACTACAACCCCCATCATCCCCCCTCCTTATTGCTGTACACCTCGGGGCATGAAGCTGGGCAGGCCACCGCGACATCCCAGATCATCACACCGACCCGGTGACGAGTAAAGCAGGTACGAGACCCATGCCTGACTAGCCCCCTGGGTACTACTTATGCAATGAGCATAATAAGCAGGCCCAGAAGCAACAGCAGAGACAGAGACAGCAGCGCTGGAGACAGATAAGTATAAAAATTCTTTATTTTTATGTCACCTGTGTTTTCTCCAGTACGTGTCACACTAATGTCACATGGATCATATCAGTGTGTAGTTTGTGTGACATTGGTACTGCTGGCAGAAAATTCAGAGAAAATGGGCACGTGCTCCACACAGACACATGGTCCATATCAAAACACGGACATGTGCGCAGACCCATTGATTTTAATGGGCTTACATGTGTCCATGTCTCCGTTACGTTTGAAAACGGACGTCATACGTACCGAAAACACAGATGTGTAAAGGAGATCTAATATAATAATAAAAAAAAAATCCACCTCTCCCTGTTCCCGCACTGCTCCAATCTCCGTGGTGAGCGTTCCGACGTTCTTCACTGCTCAGCTCAGCGAGCACAATGAAGTGACATCATCGCACCTGCTGCGCTGAGGTGTCAGAGCCCAGATGCATGGTGAGTATGATGGTAGTGGGTGTAGACCGCTCCTTCTTTTATCATTACTTTTAATTGTATTGCATCCATGATGCCGATACAGTTGGATGTGCAATGCCGGTGGGGGTCCCACCCCGACTCACGCTACTGTTCATCCTGGGTCTGAACTTTTCAGTCAGGGTATGTCTACATATGGATTTTTTTTAAACTATGTCCACAATACACTTTCTTCTTTCAGGAGGCCCTCTCTTAGAACTAATTTGAAGGTTACTGTGTAGCAGCAAAACAATTACTGGTAAAATGCTGTAACTGGTAGTTCCCTGTATTCTTACTAATAAAAAAAAATAAGAAATGAAGATCTGTGTAAGGCTCTTTCTTGCTGAGTTTGCTGGGATTTGTAGTTTCAAAAAAGCTATAAAGTTTTAGATGGCTGGTGATTTATGCTGGAGGGTGGACAAGAATGCCCAATTCTGATCCAAGGAACACTCTTGTGAGCCTCAGCCATCCTCCGGACACCATATTGGCCTTCAGAACCGGAGGTTCTTACACCTACATAAGTATATTCCTGTGCTGGCTTCATATCTAACATGCATATTGCTCAAGATGAGAACAACTTCCAGGATGATTTCTGATCCCGTCATTGGCACATGAACACGGCTTGATATGACACTGGGTTAAGTAGGTCTTGAAACAGATCATAGGACTTGTATAGGTACACTAATCTTATTTCTATTTTCATTGGGCGCCTATGACAGTAGTTCCACACTTGCATGGCACGAAACAAAAAAACATAAAAAAAATGTAATAAATAGTGTGCAGCTCAAATGCAAAAGTTATTTTTGAAGTGAACCCTTAATTCTTCGGCCGGCTCCAGTGCTACTGCTCCCGAGGATTCTGGCAGTCTTGCAGTCGTGACGTTCCATGCATCATTTATGTGACTGATGAGGCCAGGAGCAATCCTGTGAATAGTGGATTGGATGTCATCAATACTGGATGGTGGGGACCAATGGAGATATTGCACTGGAGCAGCCAGGAACTCATAGCATAAGGTATTTATTTTATAACAATTTCTACTCTTTGCCAAGTTTTGAAAGTTCTCAGAAAACTCCTTTAGAAGAGAAAAATAATCCAAAAATACATAAAAAGAGGAAACAACAAAGAAGTAGAATATTCAGACGGTTATAACCATTGTTCATTAGTTAATATGCCATGATAAATTCTGTGTGTAGATGTCAGTAGTGAACGGCTCATCGGTTGTCAAAGGTTATTGTCCTGTTGTGTCATTTAATTAACTTATTCCCAGTATGCAGGACTGTGTGCTGGACCATGCGGGATTTTTGTGTGTGCCAAAGACGTCTTTCTGACTACTGACTGATTTTTCTTTTACTAAATATGTTTGATAAATTTGAATGAATTTCACATTAGAAGCACAACAAAAAAGAGTGGCAGCACAATTTATCGGGAAGAAGAAAAAATCCTTGCTTTGTATTGAATGCTTTTAGAGGCATCTTTTTCATTATTTTATTGATGATAGCACATGTAAGCCATGTTGTAATGTCATTGTATCTTGCTTAATTGTTGGTCAAAGATGGAAATATTCATGTTTTTTTCCTGGCAGAGACTACAAAAAAATCCTCTGTCCCCACTGAAATGAAAAAAATATACACTGTGTGCAGAATTATTAGGCAAATGAGTATTTTGATCACATGATACTTTTTATACATGTTGTACTACTCCAAGCTGTATAGGCTTGAGAGCCAACTACAAATTAAGTAAATCAGGTCATGTACATCTCTGTAATGAGGAGGGGTGTGGTGTAATGACATCAACACCCTATATAAGGTGTGCTTAATTATTAGGCAACTTCCTTTCCTTTTGCAAAATGGGTCAGAAGAGAGATTTGACGGGCTCTGAAAAGTCCAAAATTGTGAGATGTCTTGCAGAGGGATGCAGCAGTCTTGAAATTGCCAAACTTTTGAAGCATGATCACCAAACAATCAAGCGTTTCATGGCAAATAGCCAACAGAGTCGCAAAAAGCTTGTTGGGCAAAAAAGGTGCTACATAACTGCCCATGAATTGAGGAAAATCAAGCGTCAAGCTGCCAAGATGCCATTTGCCACCAGTTTGGCCATATTTCAGAGCTGCAACATTACTGGAGTATCAAAAAGCACAAGGTGTGCCATACTCACGGACATGGCCAAGGTAAGGAAGGCTGAAAAACGACCACCTTTGAACAAGAAACATAAGATAAAACGTCAAGACTGGGCCAAGAAATATCTTAAGACTGATTTGTTAAAGGTTTTATGGACTGATGAAATGAGAGTGACTCTTGATGGGCTAGATGGATGGGCCAGAGGCTGGATCAGTAAAGGGCAGAGAGCTCCACTCTGACTCAGACGCCAGCAAGGTAGAAGTGGGGTACTGGTATGGGCTGGTATCAAAGATGAACTTGTGGGACCTTTTCGGGTTGAAGATGGAGTGAAGCTCAACTCCCAGACCTACTGCCAGTTTCTGGAAGACAACTGCTTCAAGCAGGGGTACAGGAAGAAATCTGTATCGTTCAAGAAAAACATGATTTTCATGCAGGACAATGCTCCATCACATGCATCCAACTACTCTACAGCGTGGCTGGCCAGTAAAGGTCTAAAAGATGAAAAAATAATGGCATGGCCCCCTTGTTCACCTAATCTGAACCCCATAGAGAACCTGTGGTCACTCATAAAATGTGAGATCTACAGGGAGGGAAAACAGTACACCTCTGGGAACAGTGTCTGGGAGGCGGCTGTGGTGGCTGCTGCACGCAATGTTGATCGTAAACAGATCAAACAACTGACAGAATCTATGGATAGTAGGCTGTTGAGTATCATCATAAAGAAAGGTGGTTATATTGGTCGCTAATTTTTGGGGGTTTTGTTTTTGCATGTCAGAAATGTTTATTTATAAATTTTGTGCAGCTATATTTGGTTACCTGGTGAAAATAAACAAGTGAGATGGGAATATATTTGGTTTTTATTAAGTTGCCTAATAATTCTGCACAGTAATAGTTACCTGCAAAAACAGATATCCTCCTAAGATAGCCAAATCTAAAAAAAAAACACTCCAACTTCCAAAAATATTAATCTTTGATATTTATGAGTCTTTTGGGTTGATTGAGAACATAGTTGTGGATCAATAATAAAAAAATCCTCTGAAATACAACTTGTCTAATAATTCTGCACACGGTGCATACTGTGCACCCTAAAAAAAACCCACTGTTTTCTTGTATATTTTGAAAAAAAATAAATACACTTTGCCCATGCACAATTAAACATACATGGTGCCTCCTAGAATAAAACAAAAAAAAGTCTTAAGGCCCCGTCACACACAGAGATAAATCTTTGGCAGATCTGTGGTTGTAGTGAAATCATGGACATATTGTTCCATTTGTACACAGCCACAAACCTGGCACTGATTGTCCACAATTTCACTGCAACCACAGATCTACCACAGATCTGCCACAGATTTATCTCTGTGAGTGACAGGGCCTTTACCTCTCATCGGATGCTCCCGTACAACTCAACGTTCCACTGGCCGTTTTGCTGAACGTTGCTGATGGCACAATTACATCAATGCATGACCAACGTAGTCTTAGAGAAAGCCTGAGGGTGTTAGGCCGGAAGCTAAACATGGTTCCTGCAGTGTCACTGCTTTAATTGCTGCTATGTTTAAAAGGAGGCACTTGAAAAAATCAGCGGCAATGCAAAAAGACGTGATAGGTCTTCAGCAACCTGTGACCTTCTGGTTGTGAATTGCTGCTGAAGTCACAGGTTGCTGAAGACCTATCACACCCGCCTATGTCCTTTAAAAGATAATGTAACCTGATCCCTCATGCAGATTATAGCTCTACCTTTGCTCCAGCAATACCAGTCTTCGTGTATTGTGATCGAGTTATTGGTGAGCTGTTGTATGCTATTTGCTAGAATGATAACCAGTGAACACAAGACCAGTTAACGCCTGACTCTGACAGAGTAACTCAAGAGCACCAGGTGTTGTATCAGAACTGCAGTGTGAATAGAGTCTGAAGACACCAAGACAGCTGATGAGATTGGAGCAGAACACTGTATGACATCCATCACTTTACAAAGTGTGGGTCCCCCCAGCCCCAATGTATCACATGACATGTCACATGATGCTCTTTTGATAGATCATTGGAAAGGTCACGTGATAAATACACAGGCGCACATCTGTAGATGCAAAATAATAAAGAAAGCGGCACCCTATGTGCCTTGCATAATTTTTTTTCCCTTATGTACAGCACTAGACAGAACATAGCGCTATACATAATTAAGCAGTGGTGGGAAATTAATTTCGCCGAGGGACCATATAAGACACCATGACTGATGTGGAGGTCAAACCAATAGGCTGAAATTAATTCTGTTCAATATTAACATATTAGTTATTCCGTAACTATTATTTTATATTAATTGCATCATTTAATATTGAAAAACTAAACAAGAACAGGAGCGCAATAGAGTTTTAGCAGGAGGGAGAAATTTGGGGGTGCTCAACTGAAATAGCTGTGTGAGACATTGCTACATAGAAAACATGGCTGCTGCAAACCCTTGGAAATAAATATAAATGATGAATATGGAAATGGTGTAATTTGCACTGCCAAATAGGAGAGACAAGGACATCGAATTCCTTCTATGTGATTTATTAGATCCTAATTAGTGATGAGCGAATACTAAAATATTCAGGTTTGTGATATTCGTACCGAATAACGAACCTAATACAGATCAATGGGAAATCCGAGCATTTTTCTTGAAGATTTCCCAGAAAAATGCTTGGGTTCCCCATTGACTTGCATTAGTTTTGTTATTCGTGGCGAATACTGGAATAGAACTAGGTATCCTGAACCCGAATATTTTAGTATTCGCTCTTCAATAATCTTCACTAATCCTAATAAATCGCATTGAACGAATTCGATGTCTTAATCTCTCGGACAGATTTAACCCTTTACACATTCATCAATCACTTCATATTGAGCTGAGTTAAGTATGCAGACACTCCTCTTATATACCTTAGGAGTCCCCACATAGCTCCTATATGCAGTATGACCCACACACAAGCCACTACATACAGTATGAGCCCTTACATAGCTCTCTTATATACAATATCCTCCACCACAAAGTCTTTATACTGTATATACAGAATGTGTGGCGCCCCGACCCGGTCAGGCACCACTGAGTATTGCACCCATGCTGGGACAGTACTTCCAGGTAATCCTAAGGGCCAGAACGAGGTGTGTACGCACAGACACATAGCAACCAGTTCTCCCACACCATTAGATGGGACCCTTGGGTAATCTCCAGAGGGGGCTATCTTTCAAATCTCATCAAGGGGTGGAGCGGAGAGGCTGAGAGCTAAAGTGCAGAGGTTGTCAGTAAGAGAAGAGAGCCAGTCTGGTAGTGGTGAGCGGCGGTCAAGATGCAGATACGCACGCGGCCACTAGTCAGACCCTGCACAAGGGTAGTAACTGTTAGCGGGGGAGAACGGTCACCTGGTCAGTCAGTCAGTCCGTGAGAGAGGACGAGGTTGCCGGTGACTAGGCACGTACGGGGTACAGGTCCCTAGAGCAGACTCCGGTTCAACGACCTGCTAAACCTGCCGGTGAGGGGAACTACAAGTACCTCACCAACCTTACAGAGTCCGAGCCTCAGCAGCAACGCAGGGACAGATAAGGGGACAGAGCCTGAAGCCATCTCACTTGGTCCACGCTGCTCGCAAATGGGTCAAACACAGGGGAGAAAAGGTAGTAGCGACTCCCTGAATAGACCCCCATGGTACTCTAGGTCAGGGTGTTATCCAAACACAGAAGTGCTAGGAAGGTGAGCTAACCGGTTACCCTCAGACTGGCCCAAAGGAGCCCCTGGTCCTACTTGGTTTATCACAGCAACGCCCGGGTCAGCTCACAGCAACATCAAAGTGAGTAAAAAAAAACAGTTAAAAAGACTTTTGGACTCAGCCTGTGTTATTCTGAAACCGCTACTCTGCTCACCCGAGCCCCTGGGGCCTGCCTCGCTCATGGGAGGCTACATCATCTGACTGCAGACCCCATCAGCCCCAGACGCTCATAAAATCTGCAGTGGCGGTCATCCACCTCCCTGACCGCAAGCCGTGAGTGGCGTCACGACATATACAAAACTAACAGTACCTGTTTGCATACTGAAGAAGCCCTGTGGCGTCCCTGAAGAGGAACTGTATCCCTGGGGCGACACATATGAGCCCCCACATGGCCCCCTGTACATGGTATGAGCCCTCACACAGCCCCTATATACAGTATGAGACCCCACATAGCACCCTATATTCAGGATGAGCCCTCACATAGCTCTCTAGATACAGTATGAGCATTTTAGAAGCCCCCTATACACACTAGCCCCCTATATAAAGGATGAGCTCTATAGCTTCCTAGATACATAAAGAAAGAAAGTCCATTAGTAACATCCAAAGAAAAATTCTGTTAAAACTTAATGGTTTATTGAAAAAATCCTTAAAAACATGATAGGAAGAGAGGTGTGCTACTCCGTGAGCTTTTTACACCTGAGAACCTCCAGGTATGGATTGTTTGGAGATATATGAAACTAGTTGAGGAAAGAGGTGGGGTCATTCAACTGTTTCTCCTTGTACTAATTAGTTTCTAGCAATGTCTTATTTAAAGTCGAGGTCTGAGAAATCAACTGTCATGTTATTTTACCTGAAGAAGGCTATCTTTTTTTAAGATTTTTAGCCGAAACGCGTTGTAATATTTTATGTAATATCTTATAGTAGCCGAATAAAAATTCTTCTGATATAATACATTTGGGGATCAGCACCACGTTTTTTGGATTTGAAGGATTTTTCAAGCACTTCAATTTCCCTAGTTACAGTATGAGCCTCCCTACAAAATGTATATGTGCCGCCCCTGCAGCGGTCGAACCGCTCGGTTCCGGGGATTGCTGTGGCTCGAGGGTCTCTGGACCCGGGGGCTCGGGGCCTCTTCAAATGAAAAGGGGGTATTTACAGGAGATAAGAGTTTGTGACGCCACCCGTGGTTCGCGGTAAGGGGAGTACCGCCGCTGCCGATGGGAGTACCCGGGGGAGATGGAGTGGAGCAGCCAGATGACGTTTCCCTCTGGATGGTGGAGTTGGTGTAGGGGAGCATGGTGCAGGTTGGAAGCAGGGGAGGACAGCATACTCACTCAGGCGGTGTTGGCGATGATGCGACCACAAAGCAGACTCTGACAACAAAGTAAACCAAGTCTCTGGGGGCCGCTGCCCTCTTGGGGGAGCTCCTCCGGGTATCCGTCCCCTCTGGTACTGCCGGGTGATCCGGAGCCTGCCTCCATGCACAAATTAGAAGTGTTCTGGTGGCCCATTGGCTTAAAGCTGTCCGGGTCCCACTCCCTACTTGTTGGTAGTGGAGCTGCGCTCTCAAGGGCTCACGCTTGGGATTTCTGTGGGCTGCATGGGTTGGAAAGCCCTATCCCCCTCGTTGCGCTAGTGCCCCTGATCTCTGAGCTTCTTGGGGACAGTCCATAAAGTCGCTATCCTCCACAGGTTAATTGCCGGGTTGCCTGAAGCTACTCCCTGAACTAGGGTCCTGTACCCTGCCGTGCTTTTGGTCCCGGACTGGTTATTAGACTCGAGCTGCTGACCGTCCTCCAAGACCGGGTCTAGGCACCCCGACTCAATACCCTGCGACCAGGTCTCCGACGCCTCTGGGCCCAGACCACTGTCTGCGACCCAATCTGTCACGAACAGGGAGCCACTATTCCCCCAGTTCCTCAATTCTTGAGGGCTAACCTAACACTACTCTCTCTACTTCCTTCCCACGAGCCTACCTGACCCCTAGGTGGGCGGCCCTATTTCAGCTCAGCAGCCCACTGATGTGTCTGACAGGGTGTGGTGTGAGGTGTGGTTGGGATTTGGACGCTGATGGAGGCAGTACCATAGGTTGGGAGCCCAGAACCATGGGAGGTTGAGACCTGTGTCGCGGGCGGAGGGGTGGGAACGCAGCTCGCCTGGGAATCGCTGGCGCTCTGGTCCGGTGCTTCTGCTCCTCGGTGGCTCGAGCACGGGGCCGGACCCGGGGCTCGAGCAGCACCTCCTCGCCCAAGAGTGAAAAGGGGAGGTTGGTGGTGGGATGTCTGTCGTGACGCCACCCACAGGTTGTGGTGACGGTGGGCACCACCGCTGCTAGTGACAGGAGATCCCGGGAGCGATGGCGGAGAGCAGCTAAGGTGTTGACCCCTCCGTGGGTAGGGGCTGTTGGTCCCAGGGCCCGGTTGCGGGGTGGAGGTATAGGTGCCAGGTGCAGGGGCCGGAGACGGGGAGGCAGCGTGGGCGCGGGTGCAACGTTGCGGTGCAGTGCGGTGCCAGATGGCACTGTTGTACTCACTCAGACACAAAGGACAAAGTCTCTGGTAAACCAAACGGCTGGATGGATGGGGCCCACAGTCTGCTGCGGTGTTTTCACTCTCCCCAGATGGGTTGATGGTGGCTGTCGTTTCCCTGCACCTGTGTATGTGTGTTTGACTCCTATGGCTTCCCATGGGTAGTCCGCTCCCCGGCGTGTACGTGTCGGGAGAGCCCGGTTGCCCGCAGGTGCTGGCCCTTGGATCTCTGGCCCTTGGCGGTGGCTCTTATCCGGACGGGTTGGGATTTTGCCTTCTAACGGGACTTGGTTGGGAATGAACCCCTGAGGTCCAGACCGCAATCAGAGAATTTGACCTTTACGGCGGTTTCCGAGCCTAGTCGGGGTCTGAGTACCCTGCCTTGGTGCTTGGCTTCAATCTGCTCCCCGGTTCGGTACCGGCGGGCCACCGCCCGACCTCGGTCCTATGGTTCCGCTGACCTCCGCCAACTCCTGCAGACGGCCACCACCATCTGCCAACCTTGCTGATTGTGCCTGGGCTCCAACCCAGACACACACAGTTTTTACTCCTCTCACTTCCACACTCTACTCCTCCACCCCTCAACTCCTCAGCTCAACTCAACTGACTACTTTTCCCACCTCCAGGCCTGTGAACTCCTCGGTGGGTGGGGCCAACCACCTGGCTCCGCCCCACCTGGTGTGGACATCAGACCCTTGAGGGAGGCAACAAGGGTTTTGTTTGACTTGTGACACCTAACCAGGGGAGGGTGTGTGTGTGGGGTGTTACTGTACTGTGACCCCTGGGGGTCCAGGGTGTCACACCTGCACTAAAGAGTAGAAAGTGCATCACCCTGTGACGACCTGACTAGTCCAGGGGCTTCACATATGTACCCATACATAGTCCCCCTATATATTGTATGAGCCCTCACATAGCCCCAATATACAGGATGAGCCCTCAAATCGCCCCTATATACAGTATGCTCCCTCACATAGGCCCTGAACCACCCCTGAAGAAGTCAATCTAAATAAGAGTAGGTGGTAATCCAGCACCCGTAGTCCAGTCTTCAGTGAAAAAAAAAAAAATCAGACCCTTTGCTCAGTATTGAGCAGAAGCACCCTTTTGAGCTAGTACAGCCATGAGTCTTCTTGGGAATGATGCAACAAATTTTTCACACCTGGTTTTGGGGATCCTCTGCCATTCTTCCTTGCAGATCCTCTCCAGTTCCATCAGGTTGGATGGTGAACGTTGGTGGGCAGTCATTTTCAGGTCTCTCCAGAGATGCACAATTTGGTTTAGGTCAGGGCTCTGGATGGGCTAGTCTAGAATAGTCACAGGGTTGTTCTGAAGCCACTCCTTTGGTATTTTAACAGTGTGCTTAGGGTCATTGTCTTGTTGGAAGGCGAACCTTCGGCCAAGTCTGAGGTCCAGAACACTCTGCAAGAGTTTTTCTTCCAGGATATCTCTGTACTTGGCTGCATTTATCTTTCCTTCAATTGCAACCAGTCGTCCTGTCCCTGCAGCTGAAAAACACCCCCATAGCATAATGCTGCCACCACCATGTTTCACTGTTGGGATTGTATTGGGCAGGTGATGAGCAGTGCCTGGTTTTCTCCAGACATACCGCTTAGAATTATCACCAAAAAGTTCTATTTTTGTCTCATCAGACCATAGAATCTTATTTTGTATAGTCTGGGGAGTACTTCATGTTTTTTTGCAAATGCTAAGTGGGCTTTCATATGCCTTGCACTGAGGAGAGGTTTCTGTCGTGCCACTCTGCCATAAAGGCCCGACTGGTGGAGAGCTGCAGTGATAGTTGACTTTGTGGAACTTTCTCCCATCTCCCTACTGCATCTCTGGGGCTCAGCCACAGTGATCTTGAGGTTCTTCTTTACCTCTCTCACCAAGGCTCTTCTCACACGATTGCTCATTTTGGCTGGACGGCCAGGTCTAGAAAGAGTTCTGGTGGTCCCAAACGTCTTCCATTTAAGGATTATGGAGGTCATTGTGCTCTTAGGAATCTTGAGTACTGCAGAAATTCTTTTGTAGCCTGGCCAGATCTGTGCCTTGCCACAATTCTGTCTCTGAGCTCCTTGGGCAGTTCCTTTGAACTCATGATTCTCATTTGGTCTGACATGCACTGTGAGATGTGAGGTCTTATATAGACAGGTGTGTGTTTTTCCAAATCAAGTCCTATCAGTTCAATTAAACACAGCTGGACTCCAATGAAGGAGCACAATCATCTTAAAGAGGATCACAAGGAAATGGATAGCATTGACTTTTTTTAATTTACCAAATGGCTGCAATGAAACAAAGAGGGAAAAATTTAAAGGGGTCTGAACACTTTATGTACCCACTCTACACAGTATAGGCCCTCACTTAGCCCCTTATAGCTCCTACATGGACCCTATACTGTATTGGTGACTGACAGGCCATAATACAGTATGAGTTGTTGTGGGGACCATCATACTATATAATGGAGGACTCTGGTGGACATCATACTGTATGAGGGCTGTCTGTTGTGGATATTATAGTGTATATTTGGGGTTGTTGTGGATATTATATGTATGGGTGGCTGTGGCATCAATCATACTGTGTAGGCAGACAGTGTGAGGAGGGGGTGCAGTTTGAAGAGGACAATGTGGTGGACAGGAAAAAGGGGCCCAGTATAAATATGGAGGGGGTAGCGTGAAATGGGGGCATGGTATGGAGAGAGGTTAGCATGGCGGGGGAACAGTATGGAGCTATAGAAAGTGTAAGGGAAAATAGTGCAGAGGAGTTAGCCATGGTATAAGAATGGTTCATAGGGGCAGAGGGTGTGGCAGTTATATCTGATAATGGCACACAGTGGGGCAGTTATACCTCATTAAGGTGGACAGTGTGGCAGGTTTAGCTCATAATGGCAAACCATGTGGAGGCCATAAACCATAGGAACCTTATTTAGATCATATATAGATCATATGGATAGATATTTTTCTGCAAAGATCATTTTTATGTCACTCTTATTTTAAAGAGCACTGTATCAGGATGTGCCGCAGAAGACTGGACAAGAGGGTAACAGCATCTCCTTAATATTGTTAAGACCATACTGGGAGTTGTAGGTTCATGAGATACAAATGTGTATAGACCTGACTTGACATTACAATTGATTGCTATACTAAGCTTGATGATATATTCATATACTGATGGTGATTCTGGCAGTGTATTCATTTACTGATGGTGATTCTGGTGACGTATTCCTGTACTGAGGTTAGTACTGGTGTTGTATTTATTTACTGACAGTGATTCTTGTGATGTACTCATGTACTGATATAGATTCTGAAGATGCATTAATGCAATGGTAGTGGTTCTGGTGATGCATTCATGTACTGATGATGATTTTGGTTTTATATTCATGTACTGATGATGGTTCTGATGAGCAATACAGCACCAGAACCAACAACACTATATGAATACATCACTAAAGCCAACAGTAGTAGATGACTGTCACCACAACCACCATTAGAACAGGAATACAAGATCAGAACCACCATCAGTACATGAATACAACAGCAGAACCACTATCTATACAGGAATATGGCACCAGAACCACCATCAGTTTTGTTGCAAAAAAATATTTGTCGCATGACAGACATAAAAACCATTACAGTCATATGCAAAAGTTTGGGCACCCCTATTAATGTTAACCTTTTTTCTTTATAACAATTTTGGTTTTTGCAACAGCTATTTCAGTTTCATATATCTAATAACTGATGGACTGAGTAATATTTCTGGATTGAAATGAGGTTTATTGTACTAACAGAAAATGTGCAATCCGCGTTTAAACAAAATTTGATCTGTGCAAAAGTATGGGCACCCTTATCAATTTCTTGATTTGAACACTCCTAACTACTTTTTACTGACTTACTACAGCACTAAATTTGTTTTGTAACCTCATTGAGCTTTGAACTTCATAGGCAGGTGTATCCAATCATGAGAAAAGGTATTTAAGGTGGCCACTTCCAAGTTGTTCTCCTATTTGAATCTCCTATGAAGAGTGGCACCATGGGCTTCTCAAAACAACTCTCAAATGATCTGAAAACAAAGATTATTCAACATAGTTGTTCAGGGGAAGGATACAAAAAATTGTCTCAGAGATTTAAGCTGTCAGTTTCCACTGTAAGGAAATGGAAGAACACAGGTACACTTCTTGTTAAACCCAGAAGTGGTAGGCCAAGAAAAATATCAGAAAGGCAGACAAGAATGGTGAGAACAGTCAAGGACAATCCACAGACCACCTCCAAAGACCTGCAGCATCATCTTTCTGCAGATTGTGTCAATGTGCATCGGTCAACAATACAGCGCACGTTGCACAAGGAGAAGCTGTATGGGAGAGTGATGCGAGAGAAGCTGTTTCTGCAAGCACGCCACATACAGTCGCCTGAGGTATGCAAAAGCACATTTGGACAAGCCAGTTACATTTTGGAAGAAGGTCCTGTGGACTGATGAAACAAAGATTGAGTTGTTTGGTCATACAAAAAGGCGTTATGCATGGAGGCAAAAAAACACGGCATTCCAAGAAAAGCACTTGCTACCCACAGTAAAATTTGGTGGAGGTTCCATCATGCTTTGGGGCTGTGTGGCCAATGCCGGCACCGGGAATCTTGTTAAAGTTGAGGGTCGCATGGATTCAACTTAGTATCAGCAGATTCTTGACAATACTGTGCAAGAATCAGTAACGAAGTTGAAGTTACGCAGGGGATGGATATTTCAGCAAGACAATGATCCAAAACACAGCTCCTAATCTACTCAGGCATTCATGCAGAGGAACAATTACAATGTTCTGGAATGGCCATCCCAGTCCCCAGACCTGAATATCATTGAAAATCTGTGGGATGATTTGAAGCGGGCTGTTCATGCTCGGCGACCATCAAACTTAACTGAACTGGAATTGTTTTGTAAACAGGAATGGTCAAATATACCTTCATCCAGGATCCAGGAACTCATTAAAAGCTACAGAAAGTGACTAGAGGCTGTTATTTTTGCAAAAGGAGGATCTACAAAATATTAATGTCACTTTTATGTTGAGGTGCCCATACTTTTGCACCGGTCAAATTTTGTTTAAATGCGGATAGCACATTTTCTGTTAGTACAGTAAACCTCATTTCAAACCAGAAATATTACTCAGTCCATCAGTTATTAGATATATGAAACTGAAATAGCTGCTGCAATAACCCAAATTGTTATAAAGAAAAAAGGTTAACATTAATAGGGGTGCCCAAACTTTTTCATATGACTGTATATGTATCCCTTTATAATGGGGTCTGTTTAGTTTCCATTGGGTAATAGAGGTAAAAGTATACGTGCCTATATGTATAATACCAAAGAGAGCGTTAACTCCATCACGGTAAAGTGCCACAGGATCAATTCTTTTATTAACTGTGGCACAGATTATTGTGTCTATGTTATAACATGTGAAAAATGCCAGAAACAATATATAGGTTGCACGAGCCGCACTTTGAGGAAACGCATAGGGGAGCGTCTGTATGATATCCTAAATCCTACCTCCAGGAGTTTGTCAGGAGCATCGAGGCATTTTTATATGACCACAGTGGTGATGTTAGTTTTTTTGGGTGAATGCCATAGAACAAATTCCACTCCCTAGAAGAGGGGGAGATCGCATTCACATGCTGCGAGATAAAGATAGATATATATATATATATATATATATATATATATAAATATATACTAATCGCATTAGCTACAATTCTATTGAACTTTTTCATTTATTAAAAAAAAATGTTTTTTTATTAAAATTTTTTTTTTTTTTACGCTATTTATTTTTGGGATATTGACAAAAGTAGTATGTCATTTTTTGCTCCTCTAGTAAGACAATTAATTGATGACTTCATGATTGAAACGATTTTATCTCATAAGGATTTGCTATGTTCAATGGTTTATGATGGTTTAAATGACTTTAACGGGCAGCACGGTGGCTCAGTGGTTAGCACTGCAGTCTTGCAGCACTGGGGTCCTGGGTTCTAGTCCCACCAAGGACACCATCTGCAAGGAGTTTGTATGTTCTCCCTGTGTTTGCGTGGGTTTCCTCCGGGTTCTCCGGTTTCCTCCCACACTCCATAAACATACAGATAGGGAATATAGATAGTGAGCCCCAATGGGGACAGTGTTGCCAATGTATGTAAAGCGCTGTGGAATTATTAGCGCTATATAAGTGAATAAATATTATTATATTATTACTAGAAGGTGGCCCGATTCTACGCATCGGGTATTCTAGAATTTACGTATTGTGTAGTTCATGTATGATTTTTGTTATATATATATATATATATATATATATATATATATATAGATGTTGTTGTGTGTAGTTACCAAGTGTTTGTGTAGGGCGCTGTACATGTTCTGAGTGTCGCGGGGGGTGAGAGCGGTGTTGTATGTGTGTTGCGTGTGTTGCGTTGTTTGTGGAGCGCTGTGTGTCTGTAGCGTTGTGTGTGTGTGTGTGTTGTGCGGTTTGTGTGTGTGTGGTGTGTTTTGGGGGGAGGTATGTTTTGAGCAATGTGTGTGTTGTGCGGTATGTGCGTATATTTGTGTGTGCAGCGTTGTCTGTGTGTGTGGGTGTCTGTGTAGGGCGTTGTTTGTGATTCCTAGTGTGTGTGTGTTGTGCAGTGCGCGTGTGTGTGTGTGTTGGGGGGAGGTGTGCACCTCTCATCGTGCTCCATCCCCCATGCTGCGCACCCCCCATCGTGCTGCATCCCCCATGCTGCGCACTCCCAAACGTGCTCCATCCGCCATGCTGCGCACTCCCAAACGTGGTCCATCCGTCATGCTGCGCACTCCCAAACGTGCTCCATCCGCCATACTGCGCACTCCCCATCGTGCTGCATCCCCTATGCTGCGCACTCCCAAACGTGCTCCATCCGCCATGCTGCGCACTCCCCATCGTGCTCTATCCGCCATGCTGCACACTCCCAAACGTGCTCCATCCGCCATGCTGCGCACTCCCAAACGTGCTCCATCCGCCATGCTGCGCACCCCCTATCATGCTCCATCCGCCATGCTGCGCACTCCCAAACGTGCTCCACCCGCCATGCTGCGCACTCCCAAACGTGCTCCATCCGCCATGCTGCGCACTCCCAAACGTGCTCCATCCGCCATGCTGCGCACTCCCAAACGTGGTCCATCCGCCATGCTGCGCACTCCCAAACGTGCTCCATCCGCCATGCTGCGCACTCCCAAACGTGCTCCATCCGCCATACTGCGCACTCCCCATCGTGCACCATCCGGCATGCTGCGCACTCCCAAACGTGCTCCATCCGCCATGCTGCGCACTCCCAAACGTGCTCCATCCGCCATGCTGCGCACTCCCAAACGTGCTCCATCCGCCATGCTGCGCACTCCCAAACGTGGTCCATCCGCCATGCTGCGCACTCCCAAACGTGCTCCATCCGCCATGCTGCGCACTCCCAAACGTGCTCCATCCGCCATACTGCGCACTCCCAAACGTGCTCCATCCGCCATACTGCGCAGTATGGCGGATGGAGCACGTTTGGGAGTGCGCAGGATGGCGGATGGAGCACGTTTGGGAGTGCGCAGCATGGCGGATGGAGCACGTTTGGGAGTGCGCAGGATGGCGGATGGAGCACGTTTGGGAGTGCGCAGCATGGCGGATGGAGCACGTTTGGGAGTGCGCGCAGCATGGCGGATGGACCACGTTTGGGAGTGCGCAGCATGGCGGATGGACCACGTTTGGGAGTGCGCAGCATGGCGGATGGAGCACGTTTGGGAGTGCGCAGCATGGCGGATGGAGCACGTTTGGGAGTGCGCAGCATGGCGGATGGAGCATGATGGGGGGTGCGCAGCATGGCGGATGGAGCACGTTTGGGAGTGCGCAGCATGGCGGATGGAGCACTTTTGGGAGTGTGCAGCATGGCGGATAGAGCACGATGGGGAGTGCGCAGCATGGCGGATGGAGCACGTTTGGGAGTGCGCAGCATGGGGGATGCAGCACGATGGGGAGTGCGCAGTATGGCGGATGGAGCACGTTTGCTCAGCCTCTCTCCTTCCAGCCTCCCTCAGCATCAGCCTCCCCCTCCCAGCCTTCCCCAAGATCAGCCTCTCTGCTCCCAGCCTCCTCCAGCACGCCGTGCTCCTCTGCCGACACTCACCCACACCCGATCGCATCCACTCACCCACACCCGATCGCATCCACTCACCCACACAACCGATCGCATCCACTCACACACACCCGATCGCATACACTCACACACACCCGATCGCATACACTCACACACACCCGATCGCATACACTCACACACACCCGATCGCATACACTCACACACACCCGATCGCATACACTCACACACACAGACACTGACGAAATCGCACATACGCGCTGATACTCACAACATCCGGGGATATCACATGCTTCTGGCCATGTGATGCCCCGGCAGGTCCTGGAAGCTCACAACAGCACAGTATCGCTGCCGAGAAGCAAGCGATATCCCAGGATGTTGTGAGTATGTGGATGCGATGTGATGTGTGAGGTGTGTGTGAGTGTGATCTGATTTGTGTGTATGTGTGTGTGTGTGTGTGCTGTTATGTTATGTATGTTCCGCAGCTGCAGGACCTTGATGTGTGGATGCGATGTGATGTGTGTGTGAGGTGCGTGTGAGAGTGAGTGTGAGCCGGTGTACACTGGTAACTATGATACACATCGGGTAACTAAGGGACCTTAGTTACCCGATGTGTATAATGGTTACCAGCTTTCACGGCCTCCGTTAAGATCCCAGCATCGCAAGGTTATGTGTGGCGCTGCTGGGATCCTGACGGAGCCGGTGTAGAAGCAAGCGATATCCCAGGATGTTGTGAGTGTGTGGATGTGATGTGTGAGAGTGAGTGTGATGTGATGTGTGTGTGTACTCACCTGGGAATCGGAGCCCCGTGTCAGTTGGGCCACAGCGAGCGTGCATTGCGTGAGGGGGGCGGGGCCTGCAGAGAGCCGGGGCGAGAGGCCAATCCGTGTGGGGGGGCGGGGCCATGGCGAACCCAGCGGCCAATCAGCTTTGTGTCACCGTAAGGACATGTCACGGTGACACAATTTTGGAGCATGACAGACAGACAGACAGAATAAGGCAATTATATATATAGATTATGACTTGCAGAGACCTATGGGTCATAATGTTTTGCTGCTGCTACTCTGAGAGAATGATTAGTACAACCTGTTCGTGTCCAAACAGGATATGATGTTCAAAGGAGTGATCAGGTATTTTCTATACATATTGTGTTTTATTCAAACAGCATATGTCTAAGATTAAGAGCCACACTGGCTTGAAACACGTTTTTTATCTGCTTTGGATGTCCATCTAACGTCATGTTAGTTTTATGTTTTTTCTAAAATAAAATAAAATTTTAATCAAACCATCTGTGGACGTGTTGCTAGACAGGAAACACCTTTCTAAAACCTATTAGTTTCCATTGGGTATCCGCCAAATGCTGCTCACCATAAGTGAAACCAAATGACCCCCATTACAGTTAAATAATATTAGTTTCCATGACTGTCCTTGAGTTTGACATTTCAAATATAGGATGTCAGGGATGAAATCGCTATTTTTTTCTAACACCCATGACAGCACTATGGAGATAGGGGATCCGCCCTTCAAGGACAGGAAACCTACTGAATAAAAGGGCGGTACCTCTCCCACGCATCACTTGGTTTCCTCTCCTTGGTGGGAAAACCTCTGAAAAAGCAGTACTCGCCAGGAGTTCTCCCAGGCCTCGCTCATCAAAACTGGTAGCGAGGGGTCCTGGAAGCACCAAGGTGGGCCCATGGGGGCTTTCGCTTTGCATGCAGGTATGAGCCCCAGCCTCCGGGTGATCTGGTAGCTGCCGCACTTCCCTTGTGCGTGTGCGCGAGGTGCGCGCCTCTATGGGCGCGTCTTGATGACGTGCATGCCCGAGATTATGTGACTGGACTCACATGACCAGAAGTGCGGTGCACTTCCAGTTAGAGCTGGAGGAGGTGTGCGGAGGGGGGCTGTACCTGGCAGGTCCTGCACTTGTTTAAAAGTACGGTCTGGCCGTCAGTGGCACACTCTTGGCTCCAGCCCTTTCTTCCCTCCAGCAGGATGGAAAGTGAAGAGCAGCATGTCATAGAGCAGCAGTAGCAGCAATTACTGCCTGAACCATGACAGCAACAGAAGCCTCGTCAGGAGCAGAGGCACCGTGATAAGACCAGCATCCGCTCTGGTGGCAAGGGGTCCATGCAGAGCATCAGCGGCACCAGCCAACAGAGCCACGGTTCCAGTAACGTGGATCCAGAAAGAAAAGAAGATGCCACAGCCTCCAGAGGAGACATGTCAGCCAACCCGATTCCTCCTTCTTATGCGGTACCTTTAATATGCTTTATAGTAAGTGATCTCCGTGAAAGTTCACTTTGGAAAATAATTCTTTTCATCTATTGTTTTTCCTTGTTAGGGGATGCACATTTGGCGCCCCTGAGGCTTCAGTCGCCGCAGGGTACTGTGTTATGATCCGGTAACCATGGAAGATTACAAAAAACTCCCATTGGTGAAAAAATACTAAGAAAACAGTATTAGTTGGAACCTAGGCTGACTGCAATCTCCTAACTTATCAGACCACACTAGAAGTAGCTGTGGAGCGTTCCTAAAAACCTAGATGCCTCATCACAGCCTGAGAAACTAGCGATGCCTCACAGAAAGAAATGAGGAAATCTACCTTGCCTCACAGTAGTCCCCAAAGGAGTAGATAGCCCCCCACATACAAACATTACGGTGATGTAGGAAAACACAATACACAGATAGGAAAAGTAGATTTAGCAAAGGCAAGGCCCAACTAACTTGATACAAAGAAAAGGAAAGGAAACTGATTGTGGTCAGTACAAAATCCCTGTAGAAAAATACAAAATGCCTCATAGTAAAAATGGCCCTGGAGGTCAAATGACCTCAACCCCATTATATCAGGTACTCTTGTAAATAATGGGAGAACAAAATACCAAAAAGAACACAAAATTCAGAAGAGCAAAACAATCAAATTAGAGAGGGGTAAAATCCCTTTTCCTGCAGGAGAGCTAGCAAAGGTGGAAGCCCCATGCTCACAACACAAGAGAAACCAAACTTCACCTGCAAGAAAACAGATACAAAGCAAACAAGGAAAAGCAACCCCCCTTAGGTGTAAACCAGGAAGCAAGTAAAAAACTGAGAACTTATCTGCAGAAGTCTTGCTCAGGGAAACAGGGAAGGACAAAACTCCAAGCCAGGAACAGAGACTGAGGAATATACAATTATAACCGACGCCAGCAAAGCAAAAAGTGCTCTCCTATATAGACCAGACTTGTCACCAGTAGGACTTCCCTAATTCCCAATTAACGCCGACACCTGTCTGAGTCACAGGCTCAGATTCAGCTCCACAACCATTCCTGGCCACCAGAGTGAGCTTTAAAACAGCACCCACACAGACAATATTTGCAACAGTACAGCACCTCACTTAAGGTGCAGTGCTTAGCCCAAATCCAGAAGAGGTCGGTACTGGTTCCACTTACACAACTCATACACACAACCAGGTTGCCCTCCCCACTGGGGACCGGGCTTAGGTCGGATTTTTAAGGCAAATACCCAAGCAAGAGAAAGCAAAATCTGCAATGCAGAAAGATAGCGCCCAATAGTCCTGAAGGAACCAATAGCAATGGCAGGGACTAAAACTGAACATTTAATTATAAATATTAAAATGATAATAAAGTGCAGTGCATAATATAAACAAAAGTGCCAAAGAGAAAAAGGAACCATCTCATCCGATCTTTCTCCACAGGTAAGGAAAGGCACCAATCAAATAGGACCACTGTCTATCTTTGCACACACATGTTTTTTCTAAAGGTGTACCATCTGTACCAATCCCTGCCACTGCAGGTTGAGATATTTTGTTTCTCCCCTGATCAACTCTCCATATTGAGAGGGAAACGCGTCGGGTGGGCAGTTCTTTAATTTTGATGAGGTTGTGGGGCAGACAGCTTACTTGGGTGCTGCCCTTGTCAGGGCGGAAGCTATTACGGGGCACGACAGGGATATTTACACAACTACCCGACTGCTGACCCTGGTTCTTCCGGCCCGTGTTTCCTCTCCTATTTGATTGGTGGCTTTCCTTACCTGCGGAGAAAGATCGGGTGAGATTGTTCCTTTTTCTCTTTGGCACTTTTGTTTATATTATGCACTGCACTTTATTACAATTTTAATATTTATAATTAAATGTTAAGTTTTAGTCCCTGCTATTGCTACAAGCACTCAAAGGAAATGAGGAGGAGGAATTGTTTTCATGCAAGTGTTTTATTGACAAACTGCAAAAATGTGAAACCCAACAGTAGCAACACCAACGTTTCGGTTTTAATACCTTTATCAAGGTTGTTGCTTAATGTAGAGAGCATTACATTATGGAGAAAAAAAGAGTCAGCCGCTGCTGCACTAACCACCGCTGTTACAGCTCATCCTGGTCATTCCTCAGCAGGCATCCTTTTCCTCACACCCCTGCTCTCTCCCAGGTTACCTCCATCACTCTGACTCTTGTTTCTGCAAAATGTGATGCTCTCTACTTGACTTCACTGACGGTTGTCCATGGAGACCCGTTCATCATAGCTTCCCTACATTAAGCAACAACCTTGATAAAGGTGTTACAACTGAAACGTTGGTGTTGCTACGGTTGGGTTTCACATTTTTGCAGTTTGTTAATAAAACACTTGCATGAAAACAATTCCTCCTCCTTTCCTTTGAGTGCTTGGGTATTTGCTATTTGATATTGATTTGTTTACCCTACAAGCACCTAGCCTATGGTGGTTTGAGCCAGACTTTACCTATATTCTGGATTTTTAAGGCAGTCACCAAACATGTGGGGCAGCCACCCACTAGTGACAGGGACCCGGGGGAGTAGCAGCCACCAGGGGAAGTTAGAAGCCAATGCAACAGTTAGAGAGTTCTCCACCAGGAGAGCAAGAGAGCAGTCGGGTTTAACCAGTGTCTTCAGTGGGACGCAGGAGTCAATACGGTCGCCGAGGGGAGAGCTCTATATCTCAGGAACAGCGCTCTGCAGGGTGCAGAACCCTAGGGTGGATTACACTTTAAGTTGTCCACCAACATCTGCAGGCTTGGGGGATTGCGCATCCTTCCAGCCCCTGCACTTCCCAGAGCACAGTGCCAGATAGGATCCGGGGTCATGTTCCAAGGCAGGCCCCACTTCTGGCTTGCGGCACCTGCATACGGGCAGGGAGTAACCAAGTTTCAAGAACCAGGGGTCCCCAAGAGCTTCAAGCCACGGGGATTTAACATCAAGTGCAAGGAGGAGGGGCATTGCACCGCCTCTGACCTCTAAAGGATCTGGGTTCGACGGGGCCCATCACAGCAGGTGATCGGTACTTCCCGGGTGAGCGGCATAACTGTGAGTAAAGACACCTGGAACATGCAGAGACTGTGTCCGCCTGTCATTTCCGGTGCCGCCGCCCCGCGCCTTGGCACCTGCCATTACTACTCCCCTCATCATCCTCCCTGGCACCCGCTCCACCTGTGGGGAGCAGAAACATCTTGGCTTCTATTACCATCCACCACGGAGGACAGTGACAGCAGCGGTGGCTAATCCCCTAGCAGCATACTGCAGGTGGTGTCATGAAATCAAACCTCCATTATTATAAACACCCCCTCCTTTATTGTACACCTCGGGGCCACGGAACCTGGTGAGAGGGCCACCCCATGACATCCCCCTGACCTGACATCATCGGCCCAGTGACAAGTAATTTAACCCTTGCCCTGTGGGTGCTACACCCAGAACATGTCTTACAAAGACTAAGAACAGGGTATGTTCTTTCTAAGGAAGATTTACCCAGTTCCTGGCCAAGCGTCTGTGTTAGTCTTGCATACAGCAGACGGTTTGTGAAGAATTCCCTAACTTTGCCTTGGATCTTAGAGCCATTATCCAGTCGGAGGTTAAAATCTCCTTAAAATCCCTATTTCAGGGGAGTGAAGAGAAAGGGAAAAGGAAAGTCAGAAAATCTTCCCCTCAGTCAAGCTAGTCAAACAAATCAGAAGGACAATACGTATCTTCTGACTCCTCCCATTCCTCATCTTCTTCTGACACCGATACAGGGGGGTGTCACTGCTTTCTGGTAGAGGATACCGATAGATTGGTTAAGGCCGTCAGATCCATTATGGGCATAGTTGAGGAGAAATCCCGCAAGACTTTTGAGGATGTCATGTTCGGGGGCCTAGAGGAGAGGAAACATTGGGCCTTCCCGACTAATGAGAAAATTCAGGTCCTTATAGAGGGAATAGAAGAGACCTAAAAAGAGGTCCTCTTCCTTCATCCTGCAGAAGGAAGTATCCTTTTGAAGAGGCTGCTACGACATCATGGAACAAGGCCTCAAAGCTGGATGTAGCCATCTCAAAGGCATCATAGAAATTCACCTTGCCCTTTGAGGATATGGGGTTCTAAAGGACAAGAGAGCAGACAGCTTCCTTAAAGGCATCTGGGAGGTTTCACCAGGGTCCCTGAAACCAGCCATCTCAGCAACTTGCACCGCTAGATCTCCTATGATCTGGGTAAATCATCTAGAGGAGCAGCTCCGGAATAAGGTGGCTAGGGAGAATATCTTATCTACTATCCCATTGATGCACGGTGCAGCAGCCTTCCTATCACACACTTCAGTGGATTCAGCAAGGCTAGCGGCAAGATCTGCAGCTTTGTCCATTTTGGTTCGTAGGGCTCTTTGGCTAAACTGCTGGCCCGGAGATTTGCAGGCTAAGTCGAAGTTGTGTACCATAGCATGCAAGGGTGAATTCTTATTTGAACTAGTGTTAGACAACATCTTGAAGAAGACTGGTGACAAGAAAAAAGTATTTCTAAACTTGCCATTTCCATTGTACAGAAGGTCCTTTCGGAAGCAAAGAGGAACCAAAAGTAGACTCTCTGGAGACCAAGACAGATGGAACATTGATCGAGGAAGGAATAGGGCTTTTATGTTCAAGGGTCCTTCCCGAAAGGGAAAAAAATCCTTCCAGTGACTGGTATCCCCAGGTAGGGGAAAGACTCTCTCTATTCCTTCCATCCTGGGAAAAGATTTCAGCGACTGGGTGGATCCTCACATTAGTGAGATCCGGCCTAAGGCTGGAATTTCGGAACATGCCCCCGCAGAGTTTAGTTTTAACATTCTCTTGGACGTCCCTGGTAGAACATCAGGCGCTGAAAGCAGAGGTATTTGACCTGGGTAGAAAAAATCAGTTCTTTTAGAGGTCCTTGTGCAGGAACAGGGAAGGGGATATTATTCTCCTGTCTTCTTGATAAAGAAAATCGGACGGGTTATTCAGAACTGTAATAAATCTGAAGAGCCTGAATGGTTTCATAGAAATGGAGACCTTCCTCCCTCACCCTTTCTCCCCCTTTTTTTTTCTTTGTGGACTCATGGGGTCGGCTGATAATAGACCTTTTTACAAACAGACAAAACAGGAAAGTAGTAAAATTGTATTCCCTGAACCCCAGAGAACTTCACGAGGTAGACTCCTTTCTGATCAAAGGGAATTTCATTCTGGCATATGCTTTTCCACCAGTGATTCTGATTCCAGGATTTCTAAGGATGATCAGGTAGGATGAGGCAAGCGTCACCCTAATAGCACCTTTCTGGCCCAAAAGACCATGGTTTTCTGGACTAATGAAAATGTTCATCACCAACCTATGAGTGCTTTCAGAGATCCCGGATCTACTCTTAAAGGGGCCAATCCGACATTCTCAAATAGCCAGCCTACAGCTAATGGCATGGAATTTGAAAGGTCATTGCTAGAGGAAAAGGGGTTTTGCCTTAATCTGATTGCTATCTTTCTTCAGAGTAGGAAGCCGGTCACCACAAATATTTATGCCAGGACTTGGAAAAATTTCTTATCTACCTCAGGTGCTAGGGTGAGTGATGGGGTTCCTGTTGGTTCTATTTAGAGCTCTTGCAGAAAGGATTGGATTTTGGTATTTCTACCAACACTTTAAAAGTCCAGGTTTCAGCATTAGGGGCCGTCTATAACTATGACCTGGCACATAACTGCTCAGTGTCTCGATTTATTAAAGCCTGCTCTAGATATTGCTAGTCCAAGGTTGCTTCTGTGGAATTTTGAATCTGGTGTTGGCATGCCTAAAGGCCCCTTTACACACTGCAACATTGCTAGCGATATCGCTGTAACGTCACCGGTTTTGTGACATAATAGCGACCTCCCCAGCGACATTGCAGTGTGTGAAATGCATCAGCGACCTGGCCCCCGCTGTGAGGTCGCTGGTCACTACACATCTCTCAGGAAAATTTTTTGGTCCTTTGTTTCCCGCTGCACAGCAAGCATAGTTGTGTTTGACACCGTTACAACGACTTCGTTAGTGACTTCCCTTTCAAATAGCTGCTTTGACACGTCCCACACGACCAGCTAGGTCGTTCTACAGGTGTGTATCGCTGCTGCGTCGTTGGCCAGCTTTGACTGTTTGACAGCTCAACAGAGACTTTCCAGTGATCCCGGCCAGGTCAGGATCGCTGGTGGGATCGCTAGAAAGTCTCAGTGTGTAAAGGGCCCTTAACCGAGCCTCTTTTCAAACCCATTACATTTATTTCAGTTAAGCTGCTCTCACTTAAAAGACCATTCTTCTAGTAGCCTTAACGTCAGCCCATAGGGTGTGATATTCAGGCCCTATGAGTAGATCCTATCTTTACTGAGATCCTAGACAATAGAATAATTCAGAATGAATATAATCAATGGCACTTCCTTGAAATAGTAAGTACTTAAGTACTGTATAGATAGAGAGGGGTGCACTCAGTAGGTTCCAAGGCCAAGATACTTAGTATTGACACAAGGCACTCCCAATTTTTTTGTTGCTCTGATTTTTTTAGTAAACAGTGAATGTGCATAAAGAACGTTTTCGGTCTCTATCGAACCTTCATCAGTTGCACATAGGGAGACTGGTGAGTGCTTGTGAAACAGCGCGGTTTCCCATGCAGCGGTGGATACTGCGCTGTTCACAAGCACTCTCAAGTCTCCCTATATGCAACTGATGAAGGTACGATAGAGACCGAAAACGTTCTTTATGCACATTCACTGTTTAATATATAATCACAGCATCAAAAAAATTGGGAGTGCCTTGTGTCAATACTAAATAGAATCAGGGCCGCCACTAGGAATTTCAAGGCCTCATACTGGCCATTGGAACCCCTTGAGACTCTGCCAAGGCTTCGCCTCCACTCATCAAACCTTCCACACTCTCACCACCATTCTTGGAAAAACGCATGTGTGTATACACACACACACACAGTGATGGCCAAAAGTGTTAGCACCCATGAGGTTGTTCCAGAAAATGAAGTATTTTACTCATAAAATAAATAATACACCCCCTACACCACCCTTCTCCATAATACACCCTCTATGCTGCCCCTCTCCATAATATCTCTCCCACACTGTCCCATGTATAATATCCCCCCCATACACAGCTCCTCTGTATAATATTTCCACACAAACTGCTCCTCTGTATAATATTCCCACACACACTCCCTCTCTGTATAATATACCCCCACTCACTGCCACTCTGTATATCCCCACACACTGCCCCCCTGTATAATATCCCTCAAGTATGCTGCCTCTTTGTATACTACCCCACGCACAAGCTGCCCCTCTTTTTTATATATATATATATATATATATATATATATATATTCTCACACACTGCCCCTCTTTATACGATCCTCCCACACACATTGCCCCTCTGTATAATATGCTCCTGGTATATATGTCCTCCTCCTGGTATATATGTCACCTTCCTGGAATATATATCCCCATCCTGGTATGTATGTCCCCATCCTGGGTCCTTCCTGGTATATAGCATATTTGCTGTCCTCCTGGTATATATGTCCCCATCCTGGAACTCTCCTGGTATATATGTGCCCATCCTGGTTTATTTGATTTGTCCCCATCCTGGTGTGTGTATATATAGCCCATCCTAGTACGTATATCCCCCTCCTGGGCACATATTGGTATGTATGTTCTTTTCCTGGTTTTTGTCCCCTTCCTGATATATATGTCCTCCTTCTTGTACATATGTCCCTTTCCAGGGTCCCTACTCGTGTATATATATATCCCCCGCCTTGGTACATTCTAGTATAATGTCCCAATCCTGGTTTTTGTCCCCTTCCTGGTATACATGTTCCCTTTCTGTGCAGCTCCAGGTATATATATCCCCTTCCTGGCACATTCTGGTATATATGTCCCCATCCTGGTTTTTGTCCCCTTCCTGGTATATATGTCCTCCTTCTTGTATATATATGTCCCCTTCCAGGGCCCCTCCTCATGTATATATATCTCTCTCCTGGGCACAATCTGGTATAACGTCCCCATCCTGGTTTTTGTCCCCTTCCTGGTATATGAGAAAATAGGGGGGAAGCCAGCACTGCTTATGAGTGGGATGCAATTATGACGAGATAAAAAGTGTAACATTCACAAATTCATTCCTACTGTATCAATTCAATGAGATTTTTAGCAAATAATTGATCGATTATTATTGTGAATGATACACTTTTTATCTTGTCATAATTGCATCCCACTCATAAGCAGTGCTGGCTTCCCCCCTATTTTCTCGTTTACTGGTCAAGTGGTTGACCACCACTATGCCGTGCACGCCCAGTGTGGTTTGCAAATTCCTCCTGTCGCCATCAAAATGCATGTTGGTGCCTGTTCACACACAGCCACCGCCCCCTGTTCCATAGGCATTAATACTTAAGCACCACCTGCCTGGGGCTGTTCCGCCCTTCATCCATGTCTGCAGGTCTGACACTGTGGGGGCTAGTTCAGACATTGTGCTAGTGGCAGGCACCTGAACTGCCTCTGTACTCGCAGTTGTCAGCCCTTGCAGCATGGGAGCGGTTCTGACACTTCTCAGGTAGGTGGTGTTCCTATATGGTCCTGCACATCACACGAGACCACATGGTACACATGTATATTATATACTGTAGTGTAGGGACCCCCCTTATAGAGATTTGCCGTGACGGGGCAGGGGGGCTCAAATCATTGATCAATTATTTGCTAAAAATCTCATTGAATTGATACAGTAGGAATGAATTTGTGAATGATACACTTTTTATCTCGTCATAATTGCATCCTACTCATAAGCAGTGCTGGCTTCCCCCCTATTTTCCCGTTTACTGGTCAAGTGGTTGACCACCACTATGCCGTGCACGCCCAGTGTGGTTTGCAAATTCCTCCTGTCGCCATCAAAATGCATGTTGGTGCCTGTTCACACACAGCCACCGCCCCCTGTTCCATAGGCATTAATACTTAAGCACCACCTGCCTGGGGCTGTTCCGCCCTTCATCCATGTCTGCAGGTCTGACACTGTGGGGGCTAGTTCAGACATTGTGCTAGTGGCAGGCACCTGAACTGCCTCTGTACTCGCAGTTGTCAGCCCTTGCAGCATGGGAGCGGTTCTGACACTTCTCAGGTAGGTGGTGTTCCTATATGGTCCTGCACATCACACGAGACCACATGGTACACATGTATATTATATACTGTAGTGTAGGGACCCCCCTTATAGAGATTTGCCGTGACGGGGCAGGGGGGCTCAAATCATTGATCAATTATTTGCTAAAAATCTCATTGAATTGATACAGTAGGAATGAATTTGTGAATGTTACACTTTTTATCTCGTCATAATTGCATCCCACTCATAAGCAGTGCTGGCTTCCCCCCTATTTTCTCGTTTACTGGTCAAGTGGTTGACCACCACTATGCTGTGCACGCCCAGTGTGGTTTGCAAATTTCTCCTGTCGCCATCAAAATGCATGTTGGTGCCTGTTCACACACAGCCACCGCCCCCTGTTCCATAGGCATTAATACTTAAGCACCACCTGCCTGGGGCTGTTCCGCCCTTCATCCATGTCTGCAGGTCTGACACTGTGGGGGCTAGTTCAGACATTGTGCTAGTGGCAGGCACCTGAACTGCCTCTGTACTCGCAGTTGTCATCCCTTGCAGCATGGGAGCGGTTCTGACACTTCTCAGGTAGGTGGTGTTCCTATATGGTCCTGCACATCACACGAGACCACATGGTACACATGTATATTATATACTGTAGTGTAGGGACCCCCCTTATAGAGATTTGCCGTGACGGGGCAGGGGGGCTCAAATCATTGATCAATTATTTGCTAAAAATCTCATTGAATTGATACAGTAGGAATGAATTTGTGAATGATACACTTTTTATCTCGTCATAATTGCATCCCACTCATAAGCAGTGCTGGCTTCCCCCCTATTTTCTCGTTTACTGGTCAAGTGGTTGACCACCACTATGCCGTGCACGCACAGTGTGGTTTGCAAATTCCTCCTGTCGCCATCAA
Source organism: Anomaloglossus baeobatrachus (assembly GCF_048569485.1). Classification (NCBI taxonomy): domain Eukaryota; kingdom Metazoa; phylum Chordata; class Amphibia; order Anura; family Aromobatidae; genus Anomaloglossus; species Anomaloglossus baeobatrachus. The sequence continues at coordinate 502,532,940 of NC_134358.1, read as the reverse complement.
AATGCATGTTGGTGCCTGTTCACACACAGCCACCGCCCCCTGTTCCATAGGCATTAATACTTAAGCACCACCTGCCTGGGGCTGTTCCGCCCTTCATCCATGTCTGCAGGTCTGACACTGTGGGGGCTAGTTCAGACATTGTGCTAGTGGCAGGCACCTGAACTGCCTCTGTACTCGCAGTTGTCAGCCCTTGCAGCATGGGAGCGGTTCTGACACTTCTCAGGTAGGTGGTGTTCCTATATGGTCCTGCACATCACACGAGACCACATGGTACACATGTATATTATATACTGTAGTGTAGGGACCCCCTTATAGAGATTTGCCGTGACGGGGCAGGGGGGCTCAAATCATTGATCAATTATTTGCTAAAAATCTCATTGAATTGATACAGTAGGAATGAATTTGTGAATGATACACTTTTTATCTCGTCATAATTGCATCCCACTCATAAGCAGTGCTGGCTTCCCCCCTATTTTCTCGCTTCCTGGTATATATGTCCTTTTTCTTGTATATATGTTCCCTTCCAGGGCCCCTTATGATGTGTGTGTATGTATATATATATATATATATATATATATATATATATATATCCTCCTCAAGGACACATTCTGGTATAATGTCCCCATCCTGTTTTTTGTTCCCTCCCTGGTATCTATGTCCTCCTTCATGTATATATGTCCCCTTCCAGGGCCCCTTCTGTTGTGTGTATATCCCCCCTCCTGGGCACATTCTGGTGTAATGTCCCCAGCCTGGTTTTTGTCCTCTTTCTGGTAAATATGTCCTTCTTCTTGTATATATCCCCTTCCAGGGCCTCTCCTTGTATATCTGTCTACCGCAAAAAGAAAAAAAATATTTTACTCACCCTCCCCAGCTCCCATGTTGCGTGATGTCCTCTTTTAGCTCCGATGCATTTCAGCGGGATGGGCCCCACCACCACTCCTGGTGATATTCAGCTAATGGAGTGCATTCCTTTCCCTGCCGGATGCTGTGTCCTCACCACCTCCGCATTGCCCGCTGCACTGTGATGAGGTTACAGAGTGATGACCTCATCACGCTGGTCCACGGAATGATGTGCGGCCTCCCTGCTCTGCTCCACTCGCCTTGCTTCCAGCCACATTGCTAAATTGCATGCGATGCCCTAGAAGGGCTTCGCATGCAATTTAGCCATGTGTGCAGTGGCTGAAGCGACACGGCCAGGGCTTAATAAAGCTAAATAATTACCCTGGACCCGACCTTTGTCAGTACTCTGCATATGGACGTAGTAAGGGCCAAGGTGGCTGCAAAAGGAAGCAAAATGGGGACAACAGCAGGACAATTGCCCTGCAAACAAATAGGATACGGAAAGGACTTAATGGAGTTCTGTCACCATATAAATAAAAATGAAAATTTTAACAGTGCCACCACAAAGTCAAAATTTTAAGAGTGCCCCCACAGAGCCTGTTTTCCGAGTTCCCCATACAGAGCCAAAATTGTAAGATTGCCTCCACAGAGCCTGTTTTCAAAGTTCCCCCACAAAGCCAAAGTTTTAAGACTGCCACCACAGAGACTGTTTCCATAGTTTCCCCACAGATCCAATATTTTAAGAGTGCCCCCACAGAGCTTGTTTTCAGTGTTCTCCCCACAGAGCTAAAATTTTAAGAATGCCCCCACAGAGCCTGTTTTTAGAGTTCCCACAAAGAGCCAAAATTTTAAGTTTGCCCCCACAGAGACTGTTTTCAGAATTAGCCCACAGAGCCAAAATTGTACGAGTGCCCTTACAGAGCCTGTTTTCAGAGTTCCCCACAGAATCACAGAATCAAAATTTTAAGAGTGATGCCACAGAGTTTGTTTTCAGAGTTACTCTACAGAGCCAAAATTTTAAGAGTGCCACCACAGAGACAATTTTCCAAGTTTCCCCACATGGCCAAAATTTTAAGAGTGCCCCCACAGAGCCATTTTCAGAGGTCCTCTACAGAGTACAAAGAACCCCTTTAAAATAACAGAATAAAAAAATACCAATAGTAAAATTGAACAATGAAGTGAAGAAGGAAGGGAGCGCCATATTTAAGTTTCAGATTTAATTGGAATTGTTTGCGGGTGTCATGTCACATTGGCAGAGCCCCTGAGGAGCCAGAACAGCAGAAAGCCTCCACAAGTGACCCCATTTTACAAACTGTACCCCTCAATGAATTCATCCAGGAGTGCAGTCACAAAATTTTATACTATCCGGCGGTGAACAAAAAATAATTACATTTTTACCACTAAAATGTTGTTTTAACCCCAGATTTCCAATTTTCACAAGGGGAGTAGGTAAAAAAAAGGCCCCATATTGTGTTACACAATTTCTCCTAAAGAGGGCAATACCCCACAAATGACTGTACGGTACTGTTTGGCCGCATCGCAGGGCTCGGGAGGGAAGAATAGTTTGCAGACACCATTTTTAGAGCACCTAAGTGGCAGAACAGAAGAAATTCCCTGAAGTGACTAAATTTTGGAAATTACACCTGGGAATTCATTTACAGGGGTAGTGGCGATTTAGTCTCTGGAAAACACCCATGGTGTCAAACACCTTGAGTGTTGCTAAATTAAAAACTGCAAATAACTCCTTGTTTTGCCCAGTACATTGTAGTGCCTGTATAATGTGCCCAGAGCTTAAGCAGGCTCTCTTTAGTACGACAACGCCAAACATGTTGACTCTAAAGGTACCGTCACACTAAGCAACTTACCAGCGATCCCAACAACGATAGGGATCGCTGGTAAGTTGCTAGGAGGTTGCTGGTGAGCTGTCACACTGCGACGCTCCAGCGATCCCACCAGCAACCTGACCTGGCAGGGATCGCTGGAGCGTGGCTACACGAGTTGCTGGTGAGCTCACCAGCAACCAGTGACCAGCCCCCAGCGCCGCGTGGAAGATGCTGCGCTTGGTAACTAAGGTAAATATCGGTAACCAACCCGATATTTACCTTGGTTACCACTGCACGGAGCTACACGTGCAGAGAGCAGGGAGCAGCGCACACTGAGCGCTGGCTCCTTGCTCTCCTAGTTACAGCACACATCGGGTTAATTACCCGATGTGTGCTGTAGCTAAATGTGCACAGAGCAGGGAGCAGCGCACAATGCTTAGCGCTGGCTCCCTGCTCTTCTACTTACAGCACACATCAGGTTAATTAACCCGATGTATCCTGCAGCTAGCTACATGTGCACAGAGCAGGAGCCGGCAGCAGAGGCAGTGAGAGCGGCGGAGGCTGGTATCGAAGGTAAATATCGGGTAACCAAGGACAGGGCTTCTTGGTTACCCGATGTTTACATTGGTTACCAGCCTCTGCAGAAGCCGGCTCCTGCTGCCTGCACATTTAGTTGTTGCTGTCTCGTTGTCACACACAGCGATCTGTGCTTCACAGCAGGACAGCAACAACTAAAAAATGGCCCAGGACATTCAGCAACAACCAACGACCTCACAGCAGGGGCCAGGTTGTTGCTGGATGTCACACACAGCAACATCGCTAGCAACGTCACAAAAGTTGTTCGTTAGCAGCGATGTTGCTAGCGATGTTGCTTAGTGTGACGGGGCCTTAACTGTGCTACCAGTAACATGGAAGCACCCTATATTTCCATTAACTTGAGTGGGGACTTGTGTTTATGTGGGTTGAGTTTAAATTCTATTTGGTGGCAATTTGGGTACAGAACATGTTGGATTAGTCTACATTTATCTTGCGCTCTGTGCTGAACACATACATCGGGGTTTCCATCTATATCTCCTAAATACATGAATCAGGTGAGATTCCTGAAGGATCCATTCACTAATGAGGTAGCAGAGTTACTCCGGACTCTGTTTAGCCTCTGTTCAGCAGTGTCCGTCTTTTTCGTTTAATATTTCTTTATTGTTTTCAAGAAAAATTATATGACAAAGCATGAATATAGATAATTTTGTAGTGCCCGGTTTTACAGAATATGGAAAAGTTGCAGTTTGGTCTGGGCATTTAAATCGTATACAGCATATACTACAGTGAACTTTATCGTAGGTCTTACAAGAAAAATTCTTCATAACATCCTTAATGACATCTTATCCCAAGTATATATCAATCGTTTATCTCTTGTTCTATATAATATGTAGATGGCAATATCATTCTGTATAATCTTGCCATATATTTCAACAAGTAAACCTATGTACACTAATTAGATAAGCAAGAGAAGGAAAAGAGGGGAAAGAAAGAAAAGCAAGGGATGAAAGGAGAAGAAGAGGGAGAAAGAGAAGAGAAAGAAGGAAAACACGAGAAAGAGAGAAGGGGAGATTATGTAGAGTTCTGTGACGTCGCACCACGCCACCCTCCCATCAGGAGGGCCACTTCGCCCCGCCAAACATCAATGTGGCAGCGTGCCCGTGAGTAACCAGGATTGGAATTGTTGTGTTTCTCTGAATTGAAGCCACGGATACCAGGTGGAAAAGCATAGTGAGTCTCTCCCTTCATCAAATGCTCTTATCTCTTCCAAACGTCTCAGGGCATCCATAGCCCCCACCCAGTCTGCTCTTCTCAATGTATAGGTGGACCTCCAATGTTTCGGTATGATCTGTCTCATTGAGATCATGAAGTATGAGAGCAGACCTCTCTTCGCCTTAGAGATTGCCCCCCCGCACATTGAGAAGAGTACCACTTCCGGTGTGGGTGTCACTCCCACATGTTGTAAATGATTATAGAGAGCAAAGACGTCTTCCCATAATCCCTGGATCCCTGGACAAGACCACCAAACATGCAGCATTGTGCCCACCGAGGTCTGACACCTCCAGCAAGTGTCTGAGACCTCTGGAAACATTCTGTGGAGCCTGGCGGGTGTCCTGTACCACCGTGCGAGGATTTTATAGTTGAGTTCCTGCATTCTACATGAGATGGTGGATTTGTGTGTTAGGTTAAATGACTTATGCCACTGTTCTTTTGGAAAAAGTCTTTCTCAGTTCTGACTGCCATTGCCCTACATACTCGGGCAGGTCCCCCCCCGTCCCCCCGGACACTGTTATGTTGTAGATTATCGAGACTGTGTGGGGAGGTGTTTCTCGAAGGAAACATAGTCTTTCAAATGGAGTCAAGTCCCTATGCATCTCAGATCTCGGAGCCAGAGAGTCTACAAAGCTACGTAGTTGTAAGTATTGAAACCAATGACTTGGCTCTCTTGGCCGGTCATCTAACAAGGACATCAGCGGTCTGCAACCCTGTTGAGTAATTACATCTTTAACACGTGGGATCCCTCCCGTTGGCATTGAAATCAAGCTGGGACGGATTTCGCGAAGCCAGCACTGGAATGCAGGGTTGCCCACCAGTGGCGTCATAGGGCCCGGTTCCCCTGTCAGCCTATATCGCCTATTGGCCCTCCTCCATGCAGTAGCCAGAGACAAGAGAATCGGGGAAATTCCCAGGGTCTCCAAGTTGATTCTAGATGATAACCAGAAGATTCCCTGCGTCATGGTCGTGTGTAAATCACATTCAATCTCTACCCACAATTTTCTGCCCCTGTTATGGAGGAGATCCAGTATGCAATTGCCCACCGACGCCACATGGTATGCTTTAAAATCAGGTATCCCCACCCCTCCGCCCCAGCGAGACCTATTCAACATGGAGTATTTCAGTCGGGGTCTGGTACCGCGCCATACAAAATTGGTGATCATCTTTTTTAACTTGAGGAAGAAGTTTTCTCCTAGATTCAATGGGATTGTCTGGAACATATATAGTATTTTGGGTAGGACATCTATTTTAATTGTATTGACTACCAAACCACGAGATGGGGAGGTTATGCCAAGCCGTGAGGTCTTTTTGTATGTTTTTTAAAAGGTCTGGAAAATTATGTTCATATAGGTCTTGGTGTTTAGAAGGTACCCTGATCCCCAAATATTTAATGCAATTGCTGTTCCACTTAAAGGGAAAAACGGGTTTGAGGGCATCCTCTTCCACCGACGATAGCGATACGTTTAGGATCTCTGTTTTTTGTAGGTTTACTTTAAAGTTGGAGAGTCCACCAAAAGTCTCAAACTCCTGTAGTATAGCGGGTAAGCTAATCCTTGGTTGTGTCACATATATCAGGAGGTCATCTGCAAACAGTGCCAGTTTATGAGACGTTGGTCCTATCTGTAACCTCTTTATCGAGGAGTTTTTCCTAAGCGCGTTTGCCAGGGATTCCATTACCAAAATGTATAGGTATGGTGATAGAGGGCATCCCTGTCTGGTGCCGTTTCCAATATTTAATGGGGTTGACAGGCGTCCGTTCACGCCCACTTGTGCCGTTGGTTCACGGTATAGGGCCTTTACCCATTGTAGAACGGACGCCAATTGCCTGCAGCATGGCTTCTAAAAAGCCCCAATGGACTCTGTCAAATGCTTTTTCGGCATTGACTGTCAAGAGGCACATTGGGGTTTGGCGTTGTTGGGCTTGGGCTACCAGAGACAGGGTTCTGATTGTATTATCACGCGCCTCCCTCCCTGGAACAAATCCTACCTGGTCTTTGTGTATCAGCTTGGGAATGTAGGGGCCCAATCTCAAAGCTATCATTTTAGAGTATAGTTTAATATCCACGTTTATTAATGAGATAGGTCTGTAATTGGCGCAAGTTAGTGGGTCCCTGCCAGGTTTTGGGATTACTGTTATTCGGGCTTGAAGTGTCTGTTTAGGGAACTGGCATGTTTTTGTTATGGAGTTAAAGGCTTTCAACATTATAGAGCTACAGGCTTCTCCACATATTTTGTAGAACCCGGGGGGAAAACCCGTCGGGGCCAGGACTTTTGCCAACTTTAAGGGCTTTAATAGCATCGCTTAGTTCAGTGTCTGAAAAATCCTCTTCTAGGCTCTCAGCCTCTGTATCCTCAAGAGGGTCTGGTGCATATTTATTGAGGTATTCTAAGATGTTATGGTGTCTCGTGTCAGATAATGGGGCATGTGGAGTTGGGATGTTGTAAAGTTTTGCATAGTAAGTTCTAAATTCTTCTAGTATGTCAGGGGTGGAGTGGATCTAAGTTCCTGTCTGTGAGTTTAGCGAGAGTATTGGAGTTTGTGCATATCTGGGATGTAGGGTTCTGGCCAGTAATCGTCCACTTTTATCTCCAAACTCAAAGATATTCCTGCGGAATTTATCCCTGGCACACAACGATTTTCGATCTAGTATGGATAATATTTGGTGACGAATGTTAGATATTTCTATTTTGAGTATATCACTGGCTCTGGATTTATTTATCGTTTCTTTGTGGCCTAGCTGCAGCAGTAGTTCTTTTAGCTCTCTTGCACTTTCTTTTTTAATTCTGGATCCGTGCGATATGCAAACCCCCCGAATCATACATTTTAACGCTTCCCATTTGACCGGGTCTGGTGTAGGATCTGCCGCATGATCTATTTTGAAATTTGCAATGGTCTTATGGATATCTTCCAGACACTGCTTATTTTTAAGTAGATTATCATTAAATCTCCAGGTGTGTCCCGTGTCCCCTCTGTCCCTTACCCCAATTTCCCCATACACTGGTGCGTGGTCCGACCAAAGGAAGACATCCATCGAGCAGCCCGGGGATTTGTCCAGCAAGTCATGGGATATGAAGATGTGATCTAATCTGGTGTAGCTGTTGTGTACTGTGGAATGAAAACTGTAGTCTCTGACTCCGGGATGCAGGACCCTCCAAAGATCAACTAATTTAATGGATGTCAGTTCCCTTTTCAATCTACGTAGTGCCGAGGAGGGGATTGCGGACCTACTAGAGGACGAGTCCAGGACCGGGTCTAGAACGAGGTTGAAGTCTCCTCCCACGATGATACAGGTGCCACCCGCAAACTCTGCCAGCCCCCTCAAAGTCTCCAATCCAAAGGATACCTGGTCTTGATTTGGAAAATAGATGTTAGCAATAGTATAGATGTTATTCAAAAAAGATATTTTAAGAAATAACCAGCGTCCCTCCTGGTCAATGAGTGTGTCAAGGATTGTTGGCTGGAACGTTTTGTGAAAGGCAATGGAGACCCCACATGCCTTCCGACTAGGGTGTGGGCCATGAAACCACGTCAGGTAATTTTTGGTTTTACATTTAGGTGTATTGGAAGCTATGAAGTGTGTCTCTTGGAATAGAGCTATTTTAACTCCCTTCCTATGAAGAAGATATAAGATTTGACTCCTCTTTTCAGGTTTATTTAAATCTTTAGTATTGTAGGTGCAAAAGGTTAGGTGCGACATCACAGAAAAGAGTGGGAAGGGGATAGAAAGAGAGAAAAGAAAAGGAAAAAGAAGAAAGGAATAGAAATAAGATAGTTAAGAAAGAAAAGAGGTAAGTAAGCTAAGTAGGACTAGATGGCCTACTGCTCCTGAGTATCTACTAGTAGACTATTGTCTAATGTGGCACTCTGCCACGTCCCTAATAAAGGTACGGGGAAGCCTACGGCACTTCAAGAGCTCCCCGTCCCCACGACAGACTTCCACATGAAATATGAATAACAATCCACGTATGCAATTTAATAATGGTCAATAACTTTTCCTTCCCTCCCTCCTCCTAATCCCCGAATGTTTGATATATTTCAAATATAAAACATATGGCACCTGGAGAACACGGTACAACCAACTTAGAAAAATGTAATTAAACCAGAGCTCAATATCAGATCTAGATGAAGGGGAAGGGGAAAAGGGGAGAAGGGGAAAGACAACTGGGGAAAGAAGGACTATGTAATGCAGGGAGTGATGCGAAGATAAAGGACCAGTGGGGAGAAGCAAGAAAAATTTGGGGGGCAGAGACAGAAAAAAAAAAAAATGGGGGGAGGGGGTAAGAGAGTTGAATATGGTGTGGGGCATATGGTATGCGTAATTATGGCGGGGGAGAATAGGTGGTGAGCCGGGTGCTAGAGAGTGATGAGAATGTGGAGAATGTAGGAAGGTGGGAAGCGGGGAGAGAGAATAAGAAAAAAAAAAGGGAAGGGGGGGAGAAGGAGATGGTATGATAGGAGAGGTGGGAAAAAGCATTGATATAGTTATGAACTATAGATAGGTAGGTAGGTAAACAGTCAAATATATTCAACATGTATCTCGCCTCCTGGTTCCTCCAGTATGTTTCCTTTCTTTCTCTGGATGGTCAGCGATGATCAGCGATGTACATCTCGGGGGGGATCCTCCAGCTCGTCTGTTCTGTACTTGTCGCCATTGCTCCCTTGGTGGTAAGGGTGTGGGACCTCCCGGAGTTGGCCAATCTGGCAGGCTGATCATAGGCAGTTCAAAAGTCCCTAAGAAATTAGGAAGATCTCCCAAGGACCGGAAGACTGCCGACTTCCCATTCTTCTTTGCTAGGAGTTGGAAAGGATATCCCCAGCGATATGGAATATCTTTATCTTTAAGGGACTGGAGTAGTGGTCTTAAGGCCTTACGTAGTTGTAGTGTTCTCCGTGATAGGTCTGGCAGGACAATCAAGGGTGTCCCTTTATATGTATGTCATGATGTATGTAGTTTTCTCCATTCCATATTTTTGTATAAGATGCCATGTGATGTATTTTACCTTCTCACTGTATTTGCTGTAATACTATGTCTTGGGATGTAAGTGACTATACCTTCCCCCAGCCTGTATCATATTGCACTCAGGCTTCAGCAATAGCTATTGTCATTGATTTGGTGGGGGTTGCATATCTATTGTTCTTCTCAGCATGGGACTTCTCCAATCTACAACTTGGTAAACAGAACAGAGCCAGCAGTCTAAAGTCCATTCATGCATCAAATGGCCAGGGAGAGGTGTGCCCAACTAAGGGGCTGATCCCAGGAGAGAAGAACATGTTAGTTCAGTTAGTTGGAGCTCGGCTGGAGAAGGACTAGGATCCATAGCTGAGGCTGGATCCTGGGGTCTGTGTGTGTGGACTGTTACAGACTGGAGATCCGCGGCCACGTGGGATTGCGTTTTGTTGTTCACCTGTTGGACTCAAGGAACTCATATAAGGACCATTGCCCTAATTCCCCTGGCATCGGAATACCAGGCGGTGCCCCTGGATCTTTTGTTTTTCTGTTGTGGACTCCTTGCAGATTTGAAGGATTTATATTTATGTTTGCTGCTTATTCTTTGTGGTTCCAATAAAGCCCTTTGGATTGTTCCTTGGCCTGGCGTCCCTCACTGCTCTGTTGCATACCCCGTCACAATGTACCCGCTCCTTTCTCTCTGCATCTTTGTAGTATAGCCTCCTTTTCTTTATAGAAGTGGACCCGACATATCACATCTCTTGGTCTGGCCGGGTCAGGGGATTTGGGACCCAGGGATCTGTGGATGCGGTCCAGTTCTGTGCGTTGTTCTGGATCATGTTGGAGGAGACGGGTGAAGAATTTTTGTGCCCATTCGTCCAGCTGTGGTGGTTCCACTGCCTCTGTGAGGCCTCTAATCCTTAAGTTATTACGGCGATGCCGGTTTTCGATGTCATCTAAATGGGTCACAATGTCCTGTATCTGGGCTGTGTGCTCTGATAGGACTTGTTGATGTGATTCTATATGGGAAAATATCTGTTCCTGCACCTCTTCTATAGCTGCTACACGCTGACCAATTTGTTTGATCTCTGACTGTATAGCTGCCATGTCCTGCTTGTGGGATTCCCTTAGTTTCCCCAGCAAAGAGTCCATTTCCTGCCTGGTTGGAATTGATCTAATATGTGCTTTCCAATCCCAATCTTCCTCTTGTACCTGTGACTGGTCTGGTTTATTCTTGTCTCCTTTGTTTCTGCTGGTGAAGGTATTTGAATTGGAGGGTCTTTGTTCTTTAGGTTATGTGTGTTGTTGTGGTGGTTTTATTATGGGCTCCTCTCCGGGTGCTGCAGGTCTGCTTCCCATAGCTGCTGGAGTCTGTTGTAATATTGGGCTGGAGCCTTGCTCTGCCTGTAACTTCTCTGGAGATTGTTGTTGTGTCTGGGGCAAGGGGTTATCAGTATTCCCCTTTGTGGTGCCCAGCTTTAATGTGTCTGCATTTAGAGCTGTGCTGGCTGCCGGTATGTGTGGGGGCAGTGAGGTCGCTCCTCTGCATGTTTGCTGAGCATTATCTCCTGTCTCAGTATCTACCGGCGCCATCTTGGAGAGAGCAGCAGTGTCAGGCTGAGAGGCTGCTGCCCCGAAAAAGCGGGCTATATCAGCACCTTCTCCCTCCTGGATCTGTGTGCTCGTCGCCCGTCCCCTCCTGCATGCCATTACTGTCCTGGAGCCCGGTGAGTGCCTGTGTTATTGGAGTTCTGCCGTGGGTCTGTGGGAGCTCCTTCTTTCTGTGTCCTAACGTGCCATCGGCTAGCTCCGCCCCCCCAGTGACCGTCTTTTTAAAGGTGAACAAAACTATTAATGACCGCACTTTTCTGCACACCTAAGAAGACGCTTAAAAAGATGGACACCACCACAACACAGGCCAGACGGGAGTTCTAAGGGACTCCTTCTGCCTTTTCACAGTAAATTTTCCATTGGGAATTCTGTCTGAATCATGTTTTTCAGAGATTTACATGTAATCCCCAGTGTAAGCGCTCAGCGTAGAGCGCAGGATAAATGTGAGTTGTGAGTTGCACTTTACTGTGATCTTTGGGAGGCAGAATGAACAAATCAACAGCAGTTAAAGAATTGGCTTTATTTATTTATTTTTTATGTTGTTCACCTTCATTGGGCAGCTTTATTCTTCAGGTCAGTATGATTTTAGTGATTCCAGATTTATATATTTTTTAGGTTTGTTTACTACCATGTTTCCCCAAAAATGAGACACGGTCTCATATTATTTTTCTGCCACAAAAAAATGTGCTGGGGCTTTTTCAGAGGAGGGCTTATTCGACGGGAAACACGGGTTGGGGGTAAGTTTACCCTCCAAAAAGGCAGAAGCCCCCCAAGAAAATCATACCGGACGTCTGCGTTGCACCCAGGTCCTCCTTTGATCCTCAGTGTTCCCAGCAGGTGTGCTCCACAGCGATTCTTCCCTGCTTCCGGCCAGCATTCACACACATCAGTTCGCAAGCACACAATAATGCTTCCGGTTGGCAGGGGGGGCCTGTGGCACAGTGCAGTGGAGCGCGAGGTCTTGCGGTAGAACACATGAGTGACCTGTGGAGGAACGCGTCGATGCGTTTCACCTTAGTTCCTCCTTGCATTCCACCGCAGGTCCTCACATTTCACTGCATCCCAGGTCCCCAGAGCAATACGGTATCACCAAATATGTGTGTGTGTGTGTGTGTGTGTGTGTGTGTGTGTGTACAAAGGCATCTCAATAAATTATAATCTCCTCAAAAAGTTTATTTATTTCAGTACAAAAGGGAAACACATATATTATGTAGAGTCATTACAAACAAAGTGATCTATTTCATGTGTTTATTTCTGTTAATGTTGATGATTATTGCTTACAGCCAATGAAAACCCAAAAGTCATTATCTCAGAAAATTAGAATAATTACCACAAAACACCTGCAAAGGCTTCCTCAGCGTTTAAAATGATCTCTTAGTCTGGTTCAGTAGGCTACACAATCATGGGGAAGATTGCTGACTTGACAGATGTCCAGAAGGCAGTCATTGACACACTCCACAAGGAGGGTAAACCACAAAAGGTCATTGCTAAACAAGATTGCTATTCACAGAGTGCTGTATCCAAGCATATTAATAGAAAGTTGAGTGGAAGGAAAAAGTGTGGTAGAAAATGGTGTAAAAGCAACTGAGAAAGCCGCAGCCTTGATAGGATTGTTAAGAAAAGGCCATTCAAAAATTTGGGGGAGATTCACAAGGAGTGGACTGCTGCTGGAGTCCCCAACAAGCAGGACGTACCAATACATCCAAGGTCATCAAGGGGTTAAAAGAACCTTGCTGATCCCATGCTAATTCGGGCCTTGACATGTTGAAGTGGCTTTAGTTCCCCAGACTAGTTGGCCCTCTTTTAATGTCATCACGCCCCTGTGGCCATGATAACATGCTTTCCATAAGCTGGTGTCACTGCCAGCTCTTTAAAATCTCACTGCTCATTTCAGCCCGTCCGTGCGCCTTTGAAACTGGATGTAAGCTTCCCGACTTCATTAGGTGCACTGCACATGAACGTAAGTTCAGAAGATGTGTACTTTTGCCCCATTGAAAACATGGTATTGCCGCTTTCAGAAATGGACGATCTATCAAAATATAAAATCAATTCAACTGATCGGAAAAGGGCATAGTGAGAAGAAAAATCTCCAGCAGCACTCTGATCCGGAGAAGCGACCACAGTGTATAGCCATAATGTCCCCTAAATCAATAAAAGATATATATACAGTTAGGTCCAGAAATATTTGGACAGTGACACAATTTTCGCGAGTTGGGCTCTGCATGCCACCACATTGGATTTGAAATGAAACCTCTACAACAAAATTCAAGTGCAGATTGTAACGTTTAATTTGAAGGTTTGAACAAAAATATCTGATTGAAATTGTAGGAATTGTACACATTTCTTTACAAACACTCCACTTTTTAGGAGGTCAAAAGTAATTGGACAAATAAACCAAACCCAAACAAAATATTTTTATTTTCAATATTTTGTTGCAAATCCTTTGGAGGCAATCACTGCCTTAAGTCTGGAACCCATGGACATCACCAAACGCTGGGTTTCCTCCTCCTTAATGCTTTGCCAGACCTTTACAGCCGCAGTCTTCAGGTCTTGCTTGTTTGTGGGTCTTTCCGTCTTAAGTCTGGATTTGAGCAAGTGAAATGCATGCTCAATTGGGTTAAGATCTGGTGATTGACTTGGCCATTGCAGAATGTTCCACTTTTTTGCACTCATGAACTCCTGGGTAGCATTGGCTGTATGCTTGGGGTCATTGTCCATCTGTACTATGAAGCGCCGTCCGATCAACTTTGCGGCATTTGGCTGAATCTGGGCTGAAAGTATATCCCGGTACACTTCAGAATTCATCCGGCTACTCTTGTCTGCTGACCCAGTGCCATTGAAAGCCATGCATGCCCATGCCATCACGTTGCCTCCACCATGTTTTACAGAGGATGTGGTGTGCCTTGGATCATGTGCCGTTCCCTTTCTTCTCCAAACTTTTTTCTTCCCATCATTCTGGTACAGGTTGATCTTTGTCTCATCTGTCCATAGAATACTTTTCCAGAACTGAGCTGGCTTCATGAGGTGTTTTTCAGCAAATTTAACTCTGGCCTGTCTATTTTTGGAATTGATGAATGGTTTGCATCTAGATGTGAACCCTTTGTATTTACTTTCATGGAGTCTTCTCTTTACTGTTGACTTAGAGACAGATACACCTACTTCACTGAGAGTGTTTTGGACTTCAGTTGATGTTGTGAACGGGTTCTTCTTCACCAAATAAAGTATTCGGCGATCATCCACCACTGATGTCATCCGTGGACGCCCAGGCCTTTTTGAGTTCCCAAGCTCACCAGTCAATTCCTTTTTTCTCAGAATGTACCCGACTGTTGATTTTGCTACTCCAAGCATGTCTGCTATCTCTCTGATGGATTTTTTCTTTTTTTTCAGCCTCAGGATGTTCTGCCTCACCTCAATTGAGAGTTCCTTAGACCGCATGTTGTCTGGTCACAGCAACAGCTTCCAAATGCAAAACCACACACCTGTAATCAACCCCAGACCTTTTAACTACTTCATTGATTACAGGTTAACGAGGGAGACACCTTCAGAGTTAATTGCAGCCCTTAGAGTCCCTTGTCCAATTACTTTTGGTCGCTTGAAAAAGAGGAGGCTATGCATTACAGAGCTATGATTCCTAAACCCTTTCTCCGATTTGGATGTGAAAACTCTCATATTGCAGCCGGAAGTGTGCACTTTCAGCCCATATTATATATATATATAATTGTATTTCTGAACATGTTTTTGTAAACAGCTAAAATAACAAAACTTGTGTCACTGTCCAAATATTTCTGGCCCTGACTGTATATATATATATATATATATATATATATATATATATATATATATATATATATATATATATATATATATATATATGGTATATATATGTATATATATATAAAAAAAAGTTTTTAAAAAAAACATAGGAAAATAAAAAACCTTATGAGTTAAACTCACCCCCTTTTGCCCCACTGAAAATAAAACAATAAAAAACATATATTTGTTATCATTGTGTTCAGAAATCCCCGATCTATTAAAATATAAAATCAATTAATGTGATCAGTACACGGCATAGCGATAAAAAAAATTCCAAGAGCCAAAATTAATTTTTTTTTTGGTCACCACAGCAATGCATTACAATGCAATAGCAGGTGATCAAAGCATCGCATCTTAATAAAAATTAAATAATTAAAAATGCCAGCTCAAGAGGAAAAAAATAGCCATCATTGAGCCCCAGATCCCAAAAATTGAGAGTGCTACGGGTCTCGGAAAATGGCAACAAAAGTGCAATATTTTTTGGGCAAACGTCTGAATTTTTTTCACCACTTAGATAAAAGTAAAAGTATGCATATTTGGTATCTACCAACTTGTACCAACCTGAGGCATGATACTGACATATCAGTTTTACCATATTATAAATATGGTGAATAAAAAAAAATAACTGTGAAATTTCACTTTTTTCAGAATTTCTCCACATTTGGAATTTTTTTCCCATTTTCCAGTACACTGTATGGTAAATGGTGTTCAAAAGTACAACTTGTCTTGCAAAAAAATAAGCCCTCATATGGCAATATTGAAGGAAAAATAAAAAAGTTATGGCTCTCGGAAGAAGGGGAGGAAAAAACATAAATGAAAAATGGAAAATTACCCTGGGGAAGGGGTTAAATGCATTTTATTGGGATTTTATCTGATATACCAACACTAAGTAGCAAGTATTTGTGAATTGTAAAGGAAATGTTGCATGGTTTTCTACATATTTTAAAAGTAGAAATCTGAAAATTGTGGCGTGTATTTGTATTCAGCCCCCTGTAGTCTGATACCACTAAAAACATTACATAACCATTTGCCTCAAGAAGTCACCTAATTAGTAAATTGAGTCACCTGTGTGTAATTTATTTGCAGTATAACTACAGCTGTTCTGTGAAGGCCTCAGAGGTTTGTTTGAGAATATTAGCGATCAAACAGCATCATGAATAGCAAACAACACACCAGACAGGTCAGGGATATAGTTGTGGAGAAAGTAGAGCAGGGTTAGGCTATAAAATATAGCCCAAGCTCTGATCATCTCACAAAGCATTGTGCAATCCATAATTCAAAAAATTGAAGTAGTGTGGCACAACTGTAAACCTATCAAGACATGGCCAACCATCAAATCTGACATCCCAAGGAAGGAGTCAAAGAACGCCATAACAAGTCCTGTTTACATTTTGAAAATAACTTTGTAGGGGACACAGCTAGCATGTGGAAGAATGTGCTCTGGTCAGATGAGACAAAAGTTGAACTTTCTGGGTTAAATACAAAAAGCTATATGCTGTGGAAAACTAACACTGAACATCACCCAAAAAAACACCATCCCCACTGTTAAACATGGTGGTGGCGGCATCCTGCTCTGGGGAGGCTTTTTTTCAGCAGGTACAGGGAAGCTGGTCAAAGTTGATAGGAAGATGGAAGGAGCTAAATACTGGGCAATCTTGGAGGAAAAACTGTTAGTGGTACTTTGCACGTTGCGACATCGCTACTGCAATGTCTTCTGGGTCAAATCGAAAGTGACGCACATCCGGCGCCAGTAACGTTGCAACGTATAAAGCCTAGGTGCACCGATAAACGATCGCAAAAGCGTCGTAAATTGGTGATCTGTGTAGTGTCGGTCATTTTCATAATTTCGCTGCAGCGACAGGTGCGATGTTGTTCCTCATTCCTGCGGCAGCACACATCGCTGTGTATGAAGCTGCAGAAGCGAGGAACTTCTCCTTACCTGCCTCCACCGGCTATGCGGAAGGAAGGAGGTGGGCGGGATGTTTACGTCGCGCTCATCTCCGCCCCTCTGCTTCTATTGGCCGCTTGCCGTGTGACGTCGCTGTGACGCCGCACGACCCGCCCCCTTAGGGAGGAGGCGGGTCGCCGGCCAGAGCGTCGTCGCAGCTATCACAAGATATCGCATGTGCGACAGAGGCGGGTACTATCGCGCTCGGCATCGCTATCATCAAGTAGCGATGTCGCAGCATGCAAAGTACCCCTTAGACGTTGCAAAAGACTTGAAACTGAGGCGTAGGTTCACCATCCAGGAGGAGAATGACCCTAAAGATAATGAGAGAGCTACAATGGATTGTTTAGATGAAAGCATATTAATGTGTGTGGATGGTCCAGTCATAGTCCAGACCTAAATCCCATTGAGAATCTGTGGCAAGACCAGAAAATTGCTGTTCACAGACATCTCCATCCAATCTCACTGAGCTAGAGCTATTTTGCAACAAAAAATGACAAAACATTTCAGCTTCTTGATGTGCTAAGCCAGAAGGCACATACCCACAAAAGAATTCTAACAGTAATTGCAGCAAAATGTGGTCCTACAAAGTATTGACTCAGGGGGATGAATACAAATGCACAATTTTCATATTTATAGTTTTAAAATATTTAGAAAACCATGCATCATGTCCTTACATTTCACAAATACTTGCTACTAAAGCCTGCTTTACACCTTACAATTAAGCATACGATATCGTATGCGATGGTAACCGCCCCCACCGTATGTGTGGCACGTTCAATCTGTTTCATGTGCCGCACAAACGATTAACCCCCGTCACACGTACTTACCCATCCATACGACCTCGCTGTGTGCGGCGAACATCCACTTCCTGGAGGGGATGGGACATTTGGCATCACAGCGACGTCACGCGACAGCCGACCAATAGAAGCGGAGGGGCGGAGCTGAGCGGGACGTAAACATCCCGCCCACCTCCTTCCTTCCGCATTGCTGGCCGGGAGCCTCAGGACGCAGGTAAGATCTGTTCATCGTTCCCGGGGTGTCACACACTGCGATGTGTGCTACCCCGAGTACGATGAACAACCTGACGTGCAATTCTAGAGAAATGAACGATGTGTATGCGATGAACGTTTTACTGTTCAATTGCAATCGCACGTACCTGTCACACACTGCAATGTACCTTACGATGCCGGATGTGCGTCACTTACGACGTGACCCCGCCGACACATTGTAAGATACATTGCAGCGTGTAAAGCGGGCTTTAGTGTTGGTATTTCACATAAAATCAAAATAAAATACATTTAAGCTTGTGGATGTAACATGAAAAAATGTGGAAAAGTTCACAGGGTATGAATACTTCTCGAAGCACTGTATATATTAGACTTGGTTTTTCAAACCTAATACAAATCAGCAGATCAAGAATTTTGGCAAATCTGATGCAAAAATGCATTAGTTGCCATCAGTCTTTTTTACCTTTTACACACAGGCATCATTTTGGGGTTGGATTAAACTGTTGATGAGGTCACAAGATTAGTACCTGCACCTGTCCTGTGCAAAAAGTGATCCTTTGAACAGGTGGCAATAATCTAATTGCAAAAAATGGGATTAGTTTCACCATTTAATTCCATTCAGTGTTTTTGTTCAATGATGTATGGAAAGTACAGTGCAGACTGAGCCTAAGTGCATCTGTAGATTCGCAGCACAAGGTCTGAAAGTCTTTAATTGTATAGTTTCACTCACAGAATGCAATGTATGTCCACATAATGGTGCTATTTTGGCATTATGGGTTTACTTAACACTTCACTACTGGCCAATTGAATAGATCAACCACTGAGGCACTGGGATCAATGTGGGACCACACTGAGTTTCATTAAGAGTCAAACAGTGGGAGAGCAATGGCTCTAAAAGAACCTTTAATGCTCATTTGAACAACTCTTAACTTGATAAACAGGTATTAGTTCAGCTAGCCCTTGGACAGTTGGTCTTTTCCAATCAAGTGGTCACTTGGTTATTGGTAAGGAGGTATCTGTGGTTAAACAATGGCACTACGCAAGGTAATAACCCATGGAGGAGTTTTACCTGCAACCTATTGGCACAGTTGTTTTATTACTTTGTATAGACGGTTTAAATATAGATTGGACTTTGAGACAATATGTTCTAATATTAGTCAAAAACTTTAGACCTTATGCTATAGCAGTTGACTTACAAATAATTGCCATAAATGTTTGCACCTTGTGGCATTTTAAGTTACACTGACTTCCCACTGAAGCAATACTATATTCCGTTAAAACACTCTACCTGCTCTAAAACAGCAATTAACTTAATACATTTTACCTATGCTCTAGCAGAGAGCAATAAAGAAGTATAAACTGTAAAGTAAGTGTGAAACAATAGTGCACTGAAATCATATGATGATTGACTTTATAATGACTTTATAGCATGTTAACAACCTAAGAGGTTATAAGAAGTTACCACCTATCCACAAGATAGGTGATAACTTTCGGATCACTGGATGTCCTTCTGTTGATGACTGCACTGATCAGCAAATCAGGGAATTTTTATTACCGAAGGGAAACTTTTATCCCCTTTACAAGATGGCGACATCCAACCACGGCTTCATTCATTCTTTCTTCATTCAGCGGTTAGACCTCCACCAATCAAAAAGTTATTGGCTATTCAGTGAATTTCCAGTGTTTCCCCAAAAATAAGACCTAGACCATAAAAAGGGCCTAGCAGGATTTTGGGGGGCTTTTGGAGAATGCTTAAAATATAAGTCCTACCCCAACAAAATACTGATCATATCCTGATATAGGGCTTGGGCAGCCCTTTCAGGATATGTAACTTTTATTGCATACATTGTGGTGCTGTAAGCGCCGAAAATGTTATAGTCATGCATTATCTAATTAAAGAAAAATTATTATTCACTTCTTCCCCTACCTATAATCCTGCTCGCCCCTCTGCGCCTACATCAGTTATTGGGTGCAGTCAGACTGCCATGTTACTCGCTGAGGATCGCATCGCAATCCTCGGACTGGCCATCTGCTCTCCTGACCTGAGCGTGAAAGCTGCATAGAAATAAATTCTGTCTCACTCAATTCAGGAGAGCAGACAGCTACTCCAAAGACTGTGATGTGTTCCTCAAGCAAATACTATGGCCTTCTAACTGCACCCAATAACTGAAACTGGTGCAGAGTGGTGGGTGGGATTATAGGTGGGAAAAGGGGTGAATATTCATTTTTCATTAATAGCCAGTATGCAACTATACATTTTCCAGGGCTTACAGCAGCACAACGGGGCAATGTTCAACAATAAAAGTTACATATCCTAACAGGGCTCCCCAAGCCCTATTTTATTATACTAGCTATTAGTATGGTGCGCAAAAATGTCCTAACAGATTTCCTTTAAAGAATATTGGAGGACCCTTCATTAGAGAAAGCAAAGACATCTTCTGAAATTAAGCACATCTTTTGAAGTAAAAAATAATATGACCATGTCTAATTTTCGGGGGAAAACATGTAGGTGATAACTCGTTTTAATAAGACACCCCCTTTAACCTCTTCATGTGTTGATTCATAGTGTGAGACTGTGACCGGGGTTATCTATGACGGCCGGTATGTCTCGCCCAGGTTGTGCTCACTCCATGATAGAAAGCAACTCCACTCCGGGGTTAATGCTGTTTCCCTACAGGCTTCAGGAAGGGTTAAAAGGAAACAGGAATGAGGGCAGGTGTGCCGGGTGTGAGGGAGTGATCACATCTCCCTGAGTTCTCTGCCGGAAAGGCACATATGTTCTATTGTGGACTTTTTCTTTGGAATAAACCGTGTGCTGTGAACCTTTATGCCTGGATCCCGTGTCTTCTGCTGCGCAGCCGACGACGCTACCTCACATATGGTGGAGAATCGGCGGGCATCACAGCCGGTGAGGTGTAGCATCCATCCCTGGTGACCCAGCTGCGCATGTCCTGGATTCGAGCGGCTATACTACAGCCCAAACCCGGCGACGCCATGGAGGACATAATAAAGCATTTGGCTCAGGCTAATGCACAGCAGCAACAGGCTAATGCACAGCAGCAACAGGCTAATGCACAGAACCAACAGACCAATGCACACCTGCTCCAATCCTTGCAAGTGCAGGAAAAAAAATTCCAAGAACAGATGGATCAGGCCAATGCACGTCAGCAGCAAGCCTTGCAATTGCAGGAAAAAAGGCACCAAGAACAGATGGTTCTCCTGGCCAAGTCGATCCGTGCCGGACCGGCAGCAACAACCCAGGGACCGGGTGACGACGGCAGCGTCCGGAAAGCGGTGAGACAAGCGTTGCAAAAGATGACCCCGGGTGATGATGTGGAAGCGTTCCTGGCGGTGTTTGAGCGGGTGGCCGAGCGGGAAAAGCTGCCGACCCCGCAGTGGGCTGAGGTATTGTCACCCTATCTGACGGGGGAACCCCAAAAAGCATACCTGGACCTCTATCAAGTAGGTCATAGACACAAGGGGGAAAAATAATTTATATGGTTTTAACATAGTGAAAATGATCACATTCCCCTGTATGGATGATAACATTGAATATACTCCCAAACGTTTTAATACTTAGTGTAAACACACTTGAGGAGACTGATTCCAATATAAAATCTAATTTTATTGAACAGTATACATACAATATAAAAAATGTGTATTTTCCATAAAGTCAGATAATGAGGTAGGTGGATTGAAAAACACCCACCCATCTGGGAAACTAGCCACAATAACCCATCACTACTCCATAGCCAAAATAGTCAATATTAACTCAAGTGAGTTTGTGATGGAGACACACCATGGGAACACTTAATCTAACATGAAGACAAATAGTTCATAACTTACCCATGGTGTAAAGAAAGGAGGGTACAAGCTGGCAGTCCCAGAATGAGTGAGTGGGCAACCTTTCTCCCGGACGCGCGTTATCGCCAAATGCTTCCTCAGCGGGGTGCAGGCAGGTGAATGTGCCACTCATGAAACTCCCCATTTTATATTCCCATACATTAGCGGTGACGTGCTCCACGTGTTACGGCGCCGCATACACGGCGCATGCGCGCAGGACGGGAGTCCCGGATATTGCATCAGCGCGCGGCGGCCCTCACTCCCAGAGCGCACGTCAGAGGGAATTCCCTCCATGACGTCATTTGACATGCGCACTGGGATTACTGAGGCCGCCGGGCGCCGACACCCGGAAGTCCCGCCCCGCACGCACGCGCAGCAGCAGCAACCCGACACGGGAGAAAATACACCACAGGGATCGGTGTACAAACAAAGTGACATGCACAGACGGTACCTAATTCGTCCAGACATGGACCCAAGGGGAGTACAACATGTATAGATTAAATGGATAGGATAAACATATAAGTGCATATCCATATATTCCAAAAACAGCAAATAAAGGTATAGTATGCACAACCTCATTGTATCCTGCCCTATTCAAATCATTCATCAATATCTGTGCATGTCAATCCGTTCACAAACCATCCAAAAAAATATATATACAAATCACCATCCACATTTCATTAGACCCACATCAAGGTTTATAAAGGTTCGGATGTATAAACAGATAGCCTCTTATCAGAAAATGACATAGTGACATAAAATCAAAAGACTGTGTCTCTAAGTTTCATCTGTTCGATATAGTCCAAACTTCCAGTCCACCATAATGATTCGATCAACGATTGTAGATGGAGAGAAAAATGCACATATGCATCTTCTTATGCACCGATCTCCACATAATTCCGTCACCAATGTGTTCATCATATAAATGGAGGAGATGTATATGGAAATTACTATTAAAATGACAAAACATAAAATTAAAAACAGGCACAATTAAAAAAGAGCAATTAGACCACAGTACAAGGAGCAAACAAATAGCCGCTCTTTATCATAATAAATCACTTTCATATTTTTTCTCATGATAAATTTTATATCATAAACTACCTCAAGCAGGGGTATAACCATAAGGGCGTCCTCGTCAAACTAGAGGTCCCAAAGAGGCAGTCCCAATGGAGGGCTCAAAGGAAGGGAGAAAAACTGAGTTTCTCATTTAGCCCTGTAGGGGCCATAGTACCTAGAGTGACTATCCACCGGCACTCCATTTGGGCCAACTGCCTCTTTAAATCACCTCCCCTGATGCCACTGTGCAACACATCAATCCCCCTAACCTTAAGTCCCGATGGATCACAATTATGATAAATATGAAAATGTCGCGGAATAGTTCTGAGGAGTGATATGTCCAGACATTGTTTAGAATTACGAATGTCCCGGACGTGTTCCCTAATCCTTGTCCGAAACTGACGTGACGTGAGACCCACATACATCTTTTGACATGGACAGATTGCCAAATAAATAACATATGTACTACTGCAGGAGATACGTCTAGAAATTTTAAATGTTTTTTGGCCGTCGGCGGAATTAAATCCAACCTCTCTAATGATGTTCTTTTCCCCACAAGCCAAACATTCCCCGCAAGGGAAACATCCACCCTTCACTGTGGCAACCCCAAAGGTCGTAAAAGGGTTAGCAGGTCTTGCTACATAATGGCTGTCCACCAGTATATCTTTGAGGTTTCTCCCCCTTCGGGATGTCATTAGGGGAGACTTTGGGATAATCTCCGCCAGACACGGATCCGTCTGCAAGACAGACCAGTGCCTGGACAGAGACTCCCTCATCTGTTCCCATCTACCATTAAATGTGGAGATAAACCTCAACGCATTTTCAGGACTCGCCCGAGGAGTCGCCTTAAAGAGGAGATGTTCCCTCCGGGTATGCTTGGCTCTTAGATAACTTTTCTTGATGTTACGTCTGCTATACCCCCTTTGCAAAAAGCGTTCTCTCAAATCGTCCGCCTGTGCCTCAAATTTTTCCTCCGTCAGAAGTGGGACAAACCAGGACTATCTAGAAATTATAAGGGAAAACCCTCCATCAAGCGGAAGGAAATCTCCCCGAATAGCGGCCAAGATACAAAAAGAAAACAGAATAATTTGGAGGTAATTAATTTGTCCCCTCATAACCTCTCAGACGCACAGTGTCAGGTTTTGAAATTAGGCCTAACCTTTGTCCCAAATAACACGTTTGATTATTTTACATCTGTCAAAGATTTATATTTATTTTCCCGGAAAATAGTCCTGAGGAGGTTACATCAGAAACGAGATACTCCTGATGTGTCTTTGTCCATGACTGAACAGGAGACATTAAGAGACCTGGAGGATTTGCTCAGAGAGCAAGACACTGACTCTCTGAGCGGGTTCCCCGGACAACTCCTTCCAAGATCAACCACATTCCCGCCTCTGTCCATCTGTCCTCAGGTGGAAATTTTCACCAAGCTTGTACTTGAGGACTTTAAGACCATCCAAAAGTACTCTAGAAATGACAATCTAACTAAAGCTCAGAGGACGGCAATTAAAGAACTAAAAAACATGAAAGATATTGTGATCAAAAGTGCCGATAAGGGCGGGAATGTGGTTGTCTGGCCGACCATTAAATATGAACGGGAGGCATTCCGGCAATTAAATGACAAAAATACATACCTGAGACTGGACAGTAATCCTATTCTTGCCTTTAACATCGAACTGCAGGAGATACTTGATCGAGCATGCCGTGACGGAGTTATCCCCAAAAAGGTCATGGATGGCTTAATTGTCAAGCACCCCAAAACTCCAACATTCTACCTGTTGCCTAAGGTTCACAAAGATGCCACCAATCCCCCTGGGCGTCCCATCGTCTCGGGGATTGGTGGCATCTGTGACCCTATATGCAAGTTCGTGGATCATTACTTGAAGCCTCTGGTCCATGACCTACCATCTTATGTGAGAGATACTACTGATGTATTAACCAAAATGGAGGGCCTCCACATCGACCAGGACATGTGGATGGTGACGGCTGATGTGGAGTCCCTCTATACGTGTATTTCTCACAGGGATGGGCTAGAGGCTACCCGACTGTTCCTCGAGAGTAGCGGGTGGGGTGGCGCTGTTCGTGGACTGATCACCGATCTTCTTGAATTCGCCCTGACGCACAATGTGTTTGTCTTTAAAGATAGATTTTACCTGCAAAGACGTGGCACCGCCATGGGGGCAGCATGCGCACCATCTTATGCCAATTTATTCTTAGGCATGTGGGAACGGGAACTTTTTCATGATAATATCTTATTTTCCAACCACGTTGTCCTATGGCTAAGATATATAGATGATGTGCTGTTCCTGTGGCAGGGTGCCAGGTCTGAGCTTGATGAATTCATGAATGATTTAAGTAAGAACAATCTGAATATTAGACTTACACATTGTGCGCATCAGAGGCGGATGGAATTTTTGGACATACTGTTTGAAGTCGGTGAGGATGGTGTAGTGCAGACGGATATTCACAGGAAAGACACCTCCGTGAATTCTCTTCTGCACGCATCATCGGCACATACCCGGTCCACGATCAAAGCTGTCCCCACGGGACAATTCCTGAGGGCCAGAAGGGTTTGTTCCACGGAGGAAAAATTTGAGGCACAGGCGGACGATTTGAGAGAACGCTTTTTGCAAAGGGGGTATAGCAGACGTAACATCAAGAAAAGTTATCTAAGAGCCAAGCATACCCGGAGGGAACATCTCCTCTTTAAGGCGACTCCTCGGGCGAGTCCTGAAAATGCGTTGAGGTTTATCTCCACATTTAATGGTAGATGGGAACAGATGAGGGAGTCTCTGTCCAGGCACTGGTCTGTCTTGCAGACGGATCCGTGTCTGGCGGAGATTATCCCAAAGTCTCCCCTAATGACATCCCGAAGGGGGAGAAACCTCAAAGATATACTGGTGGACAGCCATTATGTAGCAAGACCTGCTAACCCTTTTACGACCTTTGGGGTTGCCACAGTGAAGGGTGGATGTTTCCCTTGCGGGGAATGTTTGGCTTGTGGGGAAAAGAACATCATTAGAGAGGTTGGATTTAATTCCGCCGACGGCCAAAAAACATTTAAAATTTCTAGACGTATCTCCTGCAGTAGTACATATGTTATTTATTTGGCAATCTGTCCATGTCAAAAGATGTATGTGGGTCTCACGTCACGTCAGTTTCGGACAAGGATTAGGGAACACGTCCGGGACATTCGTAATTCTAAACAATGTCTGGACATATCACTCCTCAGAACTATTCCGCGACATTTTCATATTTATCATAATTGTGATCCATCGGGACTTAAGGTTAGGGGGATTGATGTGTTGCACAGTGGCATCAGGGGAGGTGATTTAAAGAGGCAGTTGGCCCAAATGGAGTGCCGGTGGATAGTCACTCTAGGTACTATGGCCCCTACAGGGCTAAATGAGAAACTCAGTTTTTCTCCCTTCCTTTGAGCCCTCCATTGGGACTGCCTCTTTGGGACCTCTAGTTTGACGAGGACGCCCTTATGGTTATACCCCTGCTTGAGGTAGTTTATGATATAAAATTTATCATGAGAAAAAATATGAAAGTGATTTATTATGATAAAGAGCGGCTATTTGTTTGCTCCTTGTACTGTGGTCTAATTGCTCTTTTTTAATTGTGCCTGTTTTTAATTTTATGTTTTGTCATTTTAATAGTAATTTCCATATACATCTCCTCCATTTATATGATGAACACATTGGTGACGGAATTATGTGGAGATCGGTGCATAAGAAGATGCATATGTGCATTTTTCTCTCCATCTACAATCGTTGATCGAATCATTATGGTGGACTGGAAGTTTGGACTATATCGAACAGATGAAACTTAGAGACACAGTCTTTTGATTTTATGTCACTATGTCATTTTCTGATAAGAGGCTATCTGTTTATACATCCGAACCTTTATAAACCTTGATGTGGGTCTAATGAAATGTGGATGGTGATTTGTATATATATTTTTTTGGATGGTTTGTGAACGGATTGACATGCACAGATATTGATGAATGATTTGAATAGGGCAGGATACAATGAGGTTGTGCATACTATACCTTTATTTGCTGTTTTTGGAATATATGGATATGCACTTATATGTTTATCCTATCCATTTAATCTATACATGTTGTACTCCCCTTGGGTCCATGTCTGGACGAATTAGGTACCGTCTGTGCATGTCACTTTGTTTGTACACCGATCCCTGTGGTGTATTTTCTCCCGTGTCGGGTTGCTGCTGCTGCGCGTGCGTGCGGGGCGGGACTTCCGGGTGTCGGCGCCCGGCGGCCTCAGTAATCCCAGTGCGCATGTCAAATGACGTCATGGAGGGAATTCCCTCTGACGTGCGCTCTGGGAGTGAGGGCCGCCGCGCGCTGATGCAATATCCGGGACTCCCGTCCTGCGCGCATGCGCCGTGTATGCGGCGCCGTAACACGTGGAGCACGTCACCGCTAATGTATGGGAATATAAAATGGGGAGTTTCATGAGTGGCACATTCACCTGCCTGCACCCCGCTGAGGAAGCATTTGGCGATAACGCGCGTCCGGGAGAAAGGTTGCCCACTCACTCATTCTGGGACTGCCAGCTTGTACCCTCCTTTCTTTACACCATGGGTAAGTTATGAACTATTTGTCTTCATGTTAGATTAAGTGTTCCCATGGTGTGTCTCCATCACAAACTCACTTGAGTTAATATTGACTATTTTGGCTATGGAGTAGTGATGGGTTATTGTGGCTAGTTTCCCAGATGGGTGGGTGTTTTTCAATCCACCTACCTCATTATCTGACTTTATGGAAAATACACATTTTTTATATTGTATGTATACTGTTCAATAAAATTAGATTTTATATTGGAATCAGTCTCCTCAAGTGTGTTTACACTAAGTATTAATACCTGGACCTCTGTACCGAGGACGCCATTGACTATGTGACCCTGAAAGCCGAAATACTTGCTCGGTTGGGGGTGAATATATGAATGTACGGGCTCAGCGGGTAAATCAGTGGTTCTTTGAGGAAACCAAACCCGTACGCTCCCAGGCCTATGACTTGTTGCATCTCGTAAAAAAGTGGTTGCAGCCTGACACTCTGAGCCCGGCGCAAATGGTAGAAAGGGTAGTTGTTGACCGTTTTGTACGCACTTTACCCGTCACCATTCAACGGTGGGTTGGACAGGGCGACCCAAGTACCCTGGACCAATTAGTGTCCCTGGTAGAGCGGCATGTGGCTACGCAGGACTTGATACGGGACACTGAGACTTTGCGTACCGCCCGTCGGTCCGGCCCCTCCAAGCCTAGGGCCAAGGACCCACCGCTGACACCGGTGCGGGAGTCCGCTACCGTCCCGTCTGAGGCCGCACCCTCCGTCCCTGAGGTCCGGAAAACTATGTACCCTAAACGACAACTCGTCAAGGGGGTGTCCTTCCCTATTAGATGTTGGCGGTGCCAGCGGGTGGGACATATGGAAGCCCAGTGTCCCCTCACCACGGAGCCCATGGATTGTGGGGGTACCCGACGGGGTTCAATGTATGCTCAGGTGGTGTGTACCGCTGACCTGGTCTACCCAGAGACTGAGCCCCACTTGTGCCAAATACAGGTGAATGGATGTCCGGTTACAGGCTTGTTGGATTCCGGAAGCTTAGTGACCCTTGTGCGATCAACCCTAAGGGCTAAAGTAAAAGCCACAGGACGTACCGTGGGGGTGGTTTGCATACATGGGGACCGCCGAGACTATCCCACGGGGATAGTCACCATCACAGCACCTTGCGGTCAGGTGCAACATGAGGTGGGACTTATTAATACTCTTCCCTATGATGTGATCCTAGGAAGGGATCTGCCCTATTTTTGGACTTTATGGAAGGGACCTCCTAAGTCCCCTCAGATATTGGTCAGTCCGGGACCTGAGCCCTACAATCCTGAATCCGGGACGCCTGCCGTAGGGGTCCCCATGATAGGGACAGGATGTGAACCTGATAGGTCGCCCCTAGAGGTATTGGCAGGAGAGGCTGAGACGGTCGAGCCCATCCCGGAGTTGGAGGCGTCCCCGGATACGTTTGGGACAGCCCAACTCCAGGACCCTACATTAATACATGCCCGGAGTCGGGTGACAGTAGTTGACGGGGTGGCACAGCTGCCCGGTGCCCAGGTAAGGTACCCCCATTTCGCTCTTAAGCAGGATTTACTCTACCGGGTAGATGAAATACGGGGCGTAGGGGTAGAGCAGTTGGTGGTGCCCCAGCCGTATCGCCGGCGGGTCCTCGACTTGGCTCATAAACACCTGATGAGTGGTCACCTAGGGGTCAAGAAAACGCAGGAGCGAATATTGCAAAGGTTCTATTGGCCCGGGGTCTTTGGGGAGGTAAAACGGTTCTGCGAAACCTGCCCGGAGTGTCAGCTTACCGCACCCCTGACCCACTTTCGCAGTCCGTTGGTACCGTTACCCATTATAGAAGTCCCTTTTGAACGGATAGGGATGGATCTGGTGGGGCCCCTCGTAAAGTCTGCTCGAGGGCACCAGCATATCCTAGTGATCGTTGACTATGCCACCCGGTATCCAGAGGCGATACCTCTCAGACATACTGCAGCAAAGCTTATAGCTCGGGAGTTGTTTGCTGTGTTCTGCCGGGTGGGGTTGCCCAAGGAGATCCTTACGGATCAGGGGACCCCATTCATGTCTAAAGTGACCAAAGAACTATGCCGGCTACTCCAGATCAAGCAGTTGCGTACGTCTGTGTATCATCCTCAGACGGATGGTTTAGTGGAACGATTCAATAAAACCCTGAAAACCATGCTCAAAAGGGTGATTTCCAAAGACGGGAAAGACTGGGATATGATGCTTCCCTATTTGATGTTTGCCATACGAGAGGTGCCACAGGCATCCACGGGGTTTTCGCCTTTTGAATTGTTATACGGGCGACATCCCCGGGGATTGTTGGACCTGGCAAAAGAAACCTGGGAGCAGGAGCCCACCCCCCATAAAAGTGTGATTGAACACATTTTGGGTATGCAGAACCGCATAAGCGCGGTCATGCCAATTGTGAAGGAGCATTTACAGGAGGCTCAGGCCGCGCAAAGCGGCCGCTACAATAGACAAGCCACCGTGCGGACCTTTAATCCCGGGGATCGGGTGTTGGTATTAATCCCCACGGCGGAGAGTAAATTCCTGGCTCAGTGGCACGGCCCCTACGAGATAAAGGAAAGAGTCGGGGTGGTTAACTATAAAGTATTGCAGCCCGGTAGGCGGAAACCTGAACAAATATACCATGTCAACTTATTAAAACCTTGGCAGGAACGGGAAAGCCTGATGGCTGTTTTCTCCCCATCTCCCTCCTCTTCGGGTCGTTCACATCCGGCTCCAGCGACCTCCGGAGAGGACGAACCGGAAGTAAGGATTGGAGAAGCCCTCACCAAGCAACAGAGGCGAGAGGCCAGACGGTTGGGTCAGCAGAACCCCGATGTCTTCTCTGAGCTGCCTGGTAGGACCAGTCTGATACGACATGACATTGTCACCGAGCCCCACCTGAAGGTACGCCTGAAGTCATACCGGGTACCGGAGGCTCGAAGACAAGCCATATCGGAGGAAGTAAAGACAATGTTACGCCTGGGGGTCATTGAAAAATCCCGGAGTGAATGGGCTAGTCCGATTGTCCTAATACCAAAACCCGATGGCTCCTTAAGGTTCTGCAATGACTTTAGGAGATTGAACGAAATATCCAAGTTCGATCTCTACCCCATGCCCAGAGTGGATGAGCTGATTGATAGGCTGGGACAGGCGCGATATTTTACCACGCTCGACCTGACCAAAGGGTACTGGCAGGTGCCACTAACGGAGTCTGCCAAGGAGAAAACCGCTTTTGTTACGCCGGAGGGTCTCTTCCACTATGTTGTCTTGCCTTTTGGGTTACATGGCGCTCCGGCCACGTTCCAGAGGTTGATGGACTTAGTGCTGGAACCCCACCAGGCGTATGCATCAGCGTACCTTGATGACATCATTATTTACAGCTCCGATTGGCAGACCCACTTGGAACAGGTACAAGCGGTGGTGGACGCGCTTCGATCAGCCGGATTGACAGCCAATCCCAAGAAATGTGCATTGGGACTCACGGAAGCCCGCTACTTGGGCTACGTGATAGGCCAAGGAGTGATTAAGCCCCAAATTAATAAGGTTGAGGCGATCCAGAAGTGGCCTAGACCCCTGACCACGAAGCAGGTTAGGGCCTTCCTGGGTATCGTGGGGTACTACAGGAGGTTTGTAAAAGATTTTGCGGGACTATCAGCCCCCTTGACGGACCTTCTCAAAGGCAAGAAGTCCGTCATGGTGCGCTGGACTCCGCAGGCCGAGGACTCCTTCCGGGCCCTGAAGGAGGTCCTGTGCGGACAGCCCGTTCTGGTCAACCCTGATTTCCGGAAGGAGTTCATAGTACAGACTGACGCCTCGGAGGTCGGCCTGGGGGCAGTGCTGTCTCAGGTGGTTCAGGGGGAGGAACACCCCGTCACCTTCTTGAGTAGGAAGCTCACCCCTCCCGAGCGGAATTATAGCGTAGTGGAGAAGGAGTGCCTGGCGATCAAGTGGGCCTTGGAGTCCCTACGCTATTACCTGCTGGGACGGCAGTTTCGCTTGGTGACGGATCACTCTCCACTGGTCTGGATGAGGTCCGCCAAGGAACGGAATGCCCGGGTTACCCGGTGGTTCCTTTCTCTGCAGAACTTCCGGTTTACGGTTGAACACCGGGCCGGTAGGTTGCAGGGCAACGCCGATGCCTTGTCCCGCGGCCCGCATTTGATGGCAGGAGTTCAACCCCGCACGCTTGAACTGAGGGGGGGGGTATGTGAGACTGTGACCGGGGTTATCTATGACGGCCGGTATGTCTCGCCCAGGTTGTGCTCACTCCATGATAGAAAGCAACTCCACTCCGGGGTTAATGCTGTTTCCCTACAGGCTTCAGGAAGGGTTAAAAGGAAACAGGAACGAGGGCAGGTGTGCCGGGTGTGAGGGAGTGATCACATCTCCCTGAGTTCTCTGCCGGAAAGGCACATATGTTCTATTGTGGACTTTTTCTTTGGAATAAACCGTGTGCTGTGAACCTTTATGCCTGGATCCCGTGTCTTCTGCTGCGCAGCCGACGACGCTACCTCACAATAGGCAGGATAGCAAGAGTTATTCTCTGCTGGTCTGCATGCTCCTTTGGTCACATTTCTCCTCCTATTTATGCTGGTTGAAACCTTCCAACTATGCTAGCTATAGTTTATTCTATTTTAGTCTGTGAGGTGTGGTGTCCCAGACTTACTGGTGAAATTTGTGCTCATTGCTTGGTACGGTTGTGGAATTTACTGTTGTTGTTTTGTAGCTTCCTTCCTGTTCTTGTGTCTCCTCCTGAACCTCTTATTATCCTTATGTTTGTGTGTGCGTGCTGTGTGACAAAGTTTTAATTTTCCCTTGCCTGTCTTTATCCGTGAGATTCCATCACACTCTTCTCCCATCCCTCCCTGGGGGGCGCGGGAGGGGCAATCAGATAAGGACTGATCAGGAGCAGGGCAAGGAAGGAGACTCAGACCTCTCCACTATCAGGAGTATCCCTGAGCATAGGAAAGCATAGGGCCCTCTATCTTGAGGGACAGCTTAGGAGCCATAGTTATCCGCTATCCCATTGTCATTGTGACATGGATGTACCTGTAGAACCAAGACTGTATCTGTCACTTTAATGTGGGCTCAAGTGGTGAGCCCACATTTTTGTCCTCACACGTCGGCTGACCTGATCAGCCGACATGTGCAGATAATAAGCGCAAGTGGATTGCAGATCCACCCATGCCTGTTAACTAGTTAAATCCTGCTCTCCATCTCTGATCATGCTGTTCCCTGCATCCATCGGCTGTCCTGTGATGCGATCATGGGGCGCCGATGGGTTGTCCTGACAGCCGGGGGTTAGCTGATGCCCTGGTAGCTGTTATGACGAAGTTCCTGTGAATCAGTGCCTGCATGCACAGATCAGCATTTCGTCTGTTCAAAGGGATGCTGAAGTATTGATCTGAACAGCAGAAGCGATTGGATAGTGTAAGCTTCAAGTCCACTAAGGGAACTAATAAAAGCAATAAAACGTTTGGTTAAGGGTGTAGCGAGAAAAAAAAATCAAAACGCCAGAATTATGTTTTTTTGGTTGCCGTAACATTGCAAAAACAGGGGCGTGTCCTAGACATGGTGGCGTGAAGAAGCTTACCTCCAGAGCTCCTGCGCCCACAGCTTTATTTTGCAGACTCCTGCGGTCCCTTCTCACCCGAGATGGCCCCCAAGAAAAGACCGGGCGGTGCCCCCGCCTCCGCATCCCCCGGAGTGAGTCAGAAGCCCCAGGGGAGCCTCTCTAGATACCTGGCGGTGTCGGGCCGGGAGCTCCCGCCGGCGGCCCTGGACAAGATGGCGCCGGCGTCTCAGCAGCGTTCCCCGGCTGGGGATTCCCCTGGAGCGACACGGCGCCCGCCCACAGCCTCTGCAGCAGCTCGGGTGTCGGGTGAAGGGGAGAAGTTGGTGAACGTCACAGCAGGGAGACCGGCGGCGGCAGGTCAAGGTACAGAAGCATGGAGGAGGGGGGGACCCACAGGCCCGGCCACACAGCATGTCACTGAGGGGGCAGTGGAGGCCTCGGCATCTGGGGGATCACCTGTGCTGGGATTCCCTGCGTTCCTCTGCACCCCTGGTACACCTCCTTCTCTGGCCCAAGCAGAAGACCCCTTGATGACAGGCGACCAGCCCCCTGGCCCCCCCCGGGATGACTTGCAGGCTTTGAGAGAGCTTATATTGGCCCTCCCCAGCAAAAAAGATCTGGAGGATGTGGTGGCCAGGATAGAATCCTCCCAGCAGATGGCGCTGACCACCCTGAGGGAGGAAATGGTGGTGCTGGAAGATAGAATAGAGGCAACAGAGCAAGCACAGGAGTCCCTGGAGGGTAGAATGGAAAGGATTGAACGGGACTGTGAGTCTTCTAATGCCCGCATTAGGGAGCTAGCTCTGCTATTGGACGATCAAGAAAACAGGGGCAGAAGAAATAATATAAGGCTGAAAGGTATACCGGAGGACTGGCCCCAAGATCTGCTGCGCACCAATGTCTTATCCATATTCAATCAAGTCACTGATCGCCCACCTGAGGCCTCCTATCTCTTTGACAGAATTCACAGGGTCGCAAGGCCTGGCCCCAGATCTGCTTCCTTCCCCAGAGACGTTTTATGTCGCTTGCATTATTATGGGGACAGAGAGAGGATTCTTCAGGGAGCCTGGTCGAAGGGCTCTGTGGAAGTAGATGGGGCTGTGGTGAAGCTATTTCCGGACGTCTCCAGCCGCACACTATACATGAGACGGTTGCTTCACCCCCTTCTGCTCAAAATCAAAGAGGCAAGCGCCTCGTACAGATGGGGCCACCCCTTTCATCTGATTGTCCGCAAGGGGGACTCCGTGTTCCCATTGAGGAGGCACTCTGAGCTTTCAAAATTGTATGACTTTCTTGGAATACCAGACTGCTCAATCCCGGACTGGATGGAGTGGGAACCTCAGGCCCCAACAGGGCGGCGAAGGAGGAGGGACGGCGTCCGGGCCTCCCCCTGTGATGATTTTGGAGGGTCATGAAATCTCTCGGTTGCTGATGGGTCGGGGAAGTGACCAAAGTGGTGGCTGAATGGTCGGGAGAGGAGTATGGTTGGGGGTTACCTGGGGGTGCCCCCTGACCTCCTGGCTCCGATGGCAAGTGTTCTGGCCATACGACTGGCCCAACAGTCCACAGCATACTGACTAATGTTCATTGCAACTTTGATCTGTTGTCGTTGGGTCGTTTGTGGGGCGGGCGGGGGAGGGGGGTTTTTGCATTTCCATCTTGGGTGGGAGGGTCCGTGGGAGGTTAATTTGACAGACCCTCCCCGGTTGTTTGGGGTCTGGGTCATCAGGCTTAAATAAGTGAGGCGCGGGTTGGAGCTCTGGCCACATGTCAGTTCTTGTCCCTATCTATACCTAAGCAGTTTCTGGGCTGGTCCCTGGTACTGCGTGCGGCAGAACAGCTGCTTTTCCACTCTCTGTCTTTTCACTTTCTGCTCTTCTACATCTTTCTCTCTCCCCTGCTAAAGGGTCTTCGCTTTCGCTTGCCTATATTCTTTCCACCCCCCCTCTTCCACTCATCCGTTTTCCCCCTCTCTTTCCCCCTCCCTCTTATTTTCTTTTTTTTTTTTTTTTTTTTTTTTGTGTGTGTGTAACTTGTTGTTTGTTCCTCCAGAGGTCAGTGACGGAGTATGACGAAGCTGAGACAAGCTGAGCTTCGGGTGGGCTCACTGAATGTTAAGGGTCTTCACTGCCCGGAGAAACGGTCTATTCTCCTGAACCTACTATGGAAAAATCGAATTCAGGTCGCTTTCCTCCAAGAAACACACTACTGTGAGGCAAAACCATACAAACTTGCCGATAGAAGGTATCCTGTTGTGCATCATTCACCCTCCCCTGACTCTAGATCCAGGGGCACAAGCATCTTAATGTCCAGTACGCTCCCATGGGAACTGTTGGACTCTCGTTCGGATGATCAGGGAAGGCTTCTGATGCTCAAGGGACGCATTGCTACTCAGACTTTCACCTTTGTGGCGGTCTACTTGCCAAATTCGGGTCAATGCCCCACATTGCTGCGTTACCTTGAGCAGATAGAGGAATTCTCTGAGGGTACTCTGGTCCTCGGGGGTGACTTTAATGTTGTGTTGGAGCCGCCGAGGGATAGCTCCAAAGGAGTGTCCAGTGTGCCACATTCGGCACTACGTCGCTTGCGACGGGGTTTACATGACCATCAACTAATAGACGCATGGCGATTGCTGCATCCATCAGACAAAGATTTCTCATTTTACTCGGCAGTACATGATTGCTACTCCAGGTTAGACCTCTTTTTCCTCAAACATGGGGATCTACATTCTCTGGTGGCTTCCTCAATCGAGTGCATATCATTCTCTGATCACGCCTTGATCACAATAACTCTATCCCTCGGCTACCCCATCGGGAGGCAGAGTCAATGGACCCTGAACACTTCGCTACTTGACGAACCGGTGACAATGCAGGAAATAAGGGAGGCCTTGAGGGAATATTTCAGCGGCAGCGGGGGGGGAGAGGTGTCCCCGGGCATTGTCTGGGAGGCACACAAATGTGTGGTGAGGGGACTGTTCATCAAACATGGGGCACGTCTGAAGAGAGAAAGAGAGGCTAAGGTTACATCCCTTCTGACAGACATTAGAGAGTTGGAGGCAATCCACAAGGGGTCTCTGGGAGGGGACGTGGGGGCCATTTTGGTCAAGAAGAGGGAGGAGTTGCGGTCCCTGCTATATTATAAGGCTAGGGGAACATTGGCTAGGTGCAGACGGCATTTCTATGAATTTGGCAATAAGAGTGGCAGGGCCCTGGCTAGAGCTCTGAGGACTCAGAGAGCGAGAGGATATGTTTCGAAGGTGCACATCGCGGGAGACAGGTGGGCTACTCTGCCGAAAGACATTGCCTCCGCTTTTAAAGATTTTTATTCCACCCTTTATGCAGTTGATGAGGGGCGGTCTGGGAAGGCCAGGACGGAATTGCGTAGCCGTATACGGAAGTACATCGCGGACTCCGGCTTGGGTTGTCTCAAGCCGGAGGCTGCGGCTGATCTGGAAAGGCCCATCTCGGAGGAGGAATACTGGTCCGCACTTAAAAAATCTCCCACAGGCAAGGCCCCTGGCCCGGATGGTTTTCCTCTGCTCTATTACAAAAAGTTGGATTCCATTTTGATTTCCCCGTTTCTCTCAGCATTTAACCATGGCCCACATGCTGAAGCCGTCCCCTTGCCAAGGGATACCCTGGCTGCTAATATTGTAGTTATCCCCAAAGAGGGCAAAGACCCTACTTCGTGCTCTAGTTATCGACCCATTTCTCTCCTCAACACAGACCTGAAGCTCTTCACTAGGATTCTTTCGGATAGACTTTCCCCATTGCTGGGGGAGATTGTTCACCCAGACCAGGCGGGGTTCATGATGGGTAGGGAAGCAAGGGACAATACGACTAAGGCTTTGAACATAATACACAAGGCTAAATCCGATGGGCTGCCTTTGATGCTTCTGTCAACCGACGCAGAAAAAGCGTTCGACAGAGTTAACTGGATTTTTATGGAGGAGGTCTTGCGGGCTGTGGGGTTGGGGAGTATGATGCTTGCTTGGATTTGCTCCCTGTACAGCATCCCTTCGGCAGCAGTCAGAGTGAACGGTCTCCTTTCAGAGAGATTCCCCATTCGCAATGGAACAAGACAGGGCTGTCCTCTCTCACCCCTGATTTTCATATTGACTCTGGAACCCCTGCTCAGTCGGATCAGAAGTAACGTTAACATTTCGGGCCCTAACGCCTCAGGTTCTACTTATAAAATAGCGGCTTATGCGGACGATTTGCTTTTTTTTATTACCAACCCGCGGGTTTCCCTCCCTAACCTTCTGAGAGAGTTGGACACATACTCCTCTCTATCCAACTTTAAAATTAATATGTCAAAATCGGAGGCCCTAAATATATCTCTTCCCCTTGAGCAAGTCACATCGCTACAATCTGCGTTCGAGTTTAGGTGGGCTAGCCAGTCCCTGAAGTATTTGGGAGTCCAGTTGACTGCGGACCCTAGTCAAATTTACAAGTTGAATTATCTCCCGCTTCTGCAGTCAATTGGGAAAGATTGCGCTAACTGGGGGAAGGGCTACTTCACATGGTTCGGGAGATGTGCAATTTTGAAGATGAATATCCTGCCTCGTCTCTTATACCTCTTCCAATCCTTGCCGATTAAAATCCCTAGCTCTTTCTTCAAGGAACTGGCCTCTCTACAGATCAAATTTATCTGGGCCAACAAGCCTGCGAGACTTTCCCGGTCCCTTTTGTGCAGACCTAAGAGTAGGGGAGGCTTGGGTATCCCAGACCTCAAAAAGTATTATTTGGCCACGCACATGGTTAGGGTATTGGACTGGTGCCGTCATTCCGGCACAAAGCCATGGGTGGCCCTAGAACAGAGTTTCTCGGAAATACATCTCCCGGCCATCCCCTGGCTTTTGAACCTCTCCCTGCCGGCTCTGAGATCCCATCCTACCATTGGCGCCACTCTTGAATGCTGTGCGATAGGGGAGGTCAGACGACTTCTTTTGCCAGTGCCTTCTCCTATGACACCCATTCTGGGTGACCCGGAATTCCGTCCTGGTCTTTCGGACCCGGTCTTCAGAAAGTGGGTTCAAGGGGGCAAATTCAGAGCTTGTCATCTGGGTAGAGAGGGGGATTGGCTTTCACTAGCGGATATCCGGGGCTTCTTGCCTTCGGGTCCCCTGGGGGATTGGAGGGCTATGCAGTTGAGGCACTACATGCACTCCCTCCCTCGCTTCAGTCGATATGTCGGACCTCCTACGGGGTTTGAAAAGTTGTGCCTGGGAGAGGGAGTCTTACGGCACTCACTATCTCTGGTATATAATATGCTATCAGATCCGGGGGATTTGCCCCCCCCGGCCTACCTGTTGCAGTGGGAGAGGGACCTGGGGATTAGTTTATCTGACTCACAAAGAAACAACATTCTCCAGCTGGCACATAGAACTTCGATCAGTTCCAGACTGTTGGAAGCTAACTACAAACTGTTGGCTAGGTGGTACAGGGTCCCGACCAGACTCCATAGAATGTTTCCCTCAGTTGACCCAGTTTGTTGGAGATGCGGTCTGGGGGAGGGTGATTTTATGCACATTTTCTGGTCCTGCCCTTCGTTGCAGCGGTTTTGGTCAGAAGTGGGGGAGGTAATCAGACGAGTGACCGGTACTACTGAGACATTGGGTCCGGAGCTGTTCATTCTACAGCTTTCCGAACTCCCGGTCTCTAAATATAGGCGATCTTTGCTTAGATTTCTGGTCATGTCGGCCAGGTCTTGCATCCCGCTTGGTTGGAAGTCTACTACCCCCCCCACGGTGACACAGTGGGTCTCGCGGATTAACGATCTGATGTACATGGAGGATTTGACATCCTCTATTAACGATCGCCAGGAGGACTTTTATCGGACATGGTTTCCATGGATGGAGTTCACCTACTCGGCGGAATATGCGGACTTGCTCTTGGAACCTCAGGAGTAGTG
The DNA here is from genome assembly GCF_048569485.1 of Anomaloglossus baeobatrachus. NCBI lineage: Eukaryota > Metazoa > Chordata > Amphibia > Anura > Aromobatidae > Anomaloglossus > Anomaloglossus baeobatrachus. The sequence goes on along the minus strand of NC_134358.1, from coordinate 502,494,135 downwards.
ATTTACCCCCCCTTTTTTTTTTTTTTTTTTTTTTTTTTTCTCTCTCCTTCTCTCTTTCTTTCTCCCCCTCTCTTCTTTCCTTTTCCACACTATTCCCCGATCTTCCTTCCTGCTTTCTTCTTCCACCCCTTTCTCGATTTCTCTCTTTCTCTACAGGCCTTCAATCTTTTTCAGGCTTTGACTTCTTTTTCTTCGCTCTTCTCCCTACTTCCCTAAAGTTGGGTCGGCTTATAAAAGATGTAAACTGGGCCAGACTTGAGTAGTAGTGGAGATGGGAATTGCATATGTGTGCTGACTGTTTGTATATATATTACCGTCATTTCTGTAATAATACCTGCGTCCCAGTTGGGAGCAGGGGATGTATTGTTTGATACGAGTTTGGCTTTAAAATAAAGAATTTAAAAAAAAAAAAAAACATTGCAAAAACAGGAAATCAAAACATTGCATCATATTGCCAGGTCAGTTTTACCATATAGTGAACATGGGCAATAGAAAAATCTAAAAAACAATTGTGGAATTGTAGATTGTTTTGCTATTTCACCGTTCTTGGATTTTTTTTTACAGTTTTCCAGTAATGATGTTTCAATCAAAAGTGCAACTCACCCCGCAAAAACAAGCCCCCTTATGGCTATATTGACAAAAAAAAGTTATGGCTCTTGGAAGCAGGGGAGGAAAAAATGAAAAACAGAAAATCCCCAGGAGGTGAAGGGGTTAAACATTAATGATTATTGATACATATTTATTGAGTTAAGGAATTTCCTTATACATGGAATGTTTTAACTTAGTGTTACTCAAACTTTTTAGCCTTGTTGCACCCCTGTCAAAAAATGTACTTTTTGCCAACCTTCACAAGCTTCTTTTAACAATGACCAAAACACATATACTGTGCAGCCGAAGTATAAAATAAAAGTTTACATTGAGACCCCTGACTATAAACAAAATAATATAGTATACCTCTGGATATATGAATAAATATACATTGTGCTCCTGGAATAAAATAAAATCTCATTCACCTCCCATCAGACTCTCCCACTTTCATTCATTTCATTCAGAAAGTCAAAAATGGATTCCTGGAGTACAGCTGCTTTATTCAATTGTATCTACATGTTAAAGATTCTGAGGCATTAGAATAAATCAGCGACGTTCCACTTTAATATGGCGGCTCCACGGGCTTCAATGGCAGAGTGCCGCGTCACCCCAGTTCGGGAACCCTGGTTTAACAAGTTTGTTTGAGGTACTGTTCTTTAATTTCCCGTCATAGCAGGGTTGCCAACTTGATTTTTTCTTTTTTTTCTGGACAGCTGTTCAAAATATCATGAACAGACAACTTTTTTTATGCACACATTAAATGACCATAAGATGTCATTAAGGTGATAAGTGTATCTTTAAATGAAGACATTATCTGCATTCATTATAAACGGTAAAGGGTGATAAATATAGTCATAAAAATCTGTATAAAACTCTCCAACTTCAAAAAAATCCCTGACTAATGACGGTAATGGGTCAACCTGAACTGTAACGTAAGTGGTCCATACCAGATACCTAGTATCCATGCACCACCCCTGAACATAGAGTTCTTAGAGAACTCCATGTAACTGTTCAGATTCAGCCCCCCAGATAATTAAAAAAATTAAAGGAAAAATAAATAAAATAGAGAATAAAGCAGGAGTGTAATACTTACCGATTCTCCTGCGTCGCTGTAACACTACTTCATGGTCCGATAATTAACTCTTCTACTTATTCACTGCTTCTCCCGCCCACCAAGACAAAACAATCACTGATCTCGGGGAGACCAGCCAGAGAAAACACTGCCGGCAGCCAGCGAGGGCGCTCAACACAGTGAAATCCTAGGTGCATTGCCCCCTGGGAAGTATGCAAATCAAAAAGGTCCGTGGAGCCTCTGTTAGGAGTCTTGACACGGAAAATAGCCAGATATCTCTTCTGGAAGGACCTAGCCAAGGAGTGGCTCTTTTTAGAAGACCACCATAACCACCATATTAAGTGGCCCTTTTAGTCAATATCCATCTCTTGACGAGTTTAAAGATATGACAAGGGAAATACCAAGGCCAGGTATACATGCACAGACAGCTGTTTCGGGGTATTGTCCCACATCAGTGTTGAGTAGGATTCTGGCTAAGTGGGAGCAATGCCTAGTAGACCATCAAGACAAAACAATCACTGATCTCGGGGAGACCAGCCAGAGAAAACACTGCCGGCAGCCAGCGAGGGCGCTCAACAAATTGAAATCCTAGGTGCATTGCCCCCTGGGAAGTATGCAAATCAAAAAGGTCCGTGGAGCCTCTGTTAGGAGTCTCGACATGGAAAATAGCCAGATATCCCTTCGGGAAGGACCTAGCCAAGGTTATGGTGGTCTCCGGTGTCAGAGCAGGGAATGGTGCTCACGTGACATCGGGTATGTGCTATGCAGAACCCCATCTCAAATCTGACTAAATGGGAAGAGCCTCACTTAAGGCAAGTGTAAAGTGGCTGGGTTTACAAGTCTGCAGTCACATAGAGCGAGTGCAGACTTGTGGATTAAGACTGGATAACCCTTTTAATTCTAGTGCTCTCCAAGTAAGTACAGAGACTGAGATATTGAAAAATACAGCAAAAGAAAGTACTCTTGTAGTAATGTAAAAAGAGAGATTTAAATGTGTATTAAACTAAGGCTAGTGGCTAACAGTTCACTTTGATAATGTTTTCCACATTTTGCACTGGTCTTAATTTCAGAGATTTATGCTATTTATGAATATATATGAAAACAGCCTTGGCTCACATCCCAAACTCGATTTCTCCAGCGATGCTCTAGGAGTGCCGAATGCCTATGGAGGAAAACCCGCACGCCTATGGAGGACAACCCGCACACTAGAAAACTTCATCCACTACAAGTTCATCTTAAGGAGCTACAACTCTTACCTTCATCTCGCCAAATAGACCTACTTCACCACCCTTATTTCCTCACTATCCAACAATCCAAAAAAACTCTTTGACACCTTTCACTCCCTCCTCAGTCCCAAAGTACAGACCCCCATCACAGACCTTCATGCTAATGACCTGGCCTCGTATTTCACAGAGAAAATAGAAAACATCCGCCGAGAGATCAGCTCCCTGCCACCAAACGTTGTGAATCCCATCCCTCCCCATATCCCATCCAGCTCACTTTCCTCATTTGACCCAGTCACAGAGGAGGAAGTCTCCAGGCTCCTCCCCTCTTCTCGTCCTACCACTTGCCCTACTGATCCCTTTCCCTCACACCTACTCCAGTCCCTCTCTCCTGTTGTGACCACTCACCTAACTAAAATCTTCAATCTCTCTCTCTCTCTCTTCTGGTATCTTCCCCTCCTCCCTCAAACACTCTATCATTACTCCATTATTAAAAAAAACCTTCCCTTGATCCGTCCTGCACAAGCAACTACAGACCAGTCTCCAATCTCCCCTTCATCTCCAAACTCTTGGAGCGCCTGGTCTACTCTCGCCTCACCCGCTACCTTTACCTTTCCACTCACTCTCTTCTAGATCCTTTACAGTCTGGCTTCCGCCCTTTACACTCAACAGAAACTGCCCTTGTCAAAGTAACCAATGACCTGTTGACAGCAAAACGTAACAGTGACCACTCTCTGTTTATCCTTCTTGACCTCTCTGCCACCTTCGACACTGTTGACCACCATCTCCTTCTCTCTATGCTCCATTCTGTTGGCCTAAAGGACACTAGTTTCCTGGTTCTCTTCCTATCTTTCTGGCCGTTCATTCAGTGTATCATTTGCTGGCTCCACATCTTCTGCTCTTCCTCTCACTGTTGGGGTCCCTCAAGGTTCAGTCCTTGGCCCTCTTCTTTTCTCCCTCTACACTGCCCCAATTGGAATGACCATCAGCAGATTTGGCTTTCAGTACCATCTTTATGCTGATGACACACAGCTGTACACCTCATCCCCTGAGCTCACCCCCGCTGTACTACAGAACACAAGTGACTGCCTGACTGCAGTTTGCAATGTCATGTCTGCTCTCTATCTGAAACGTAACCTTTCCAAAATGGAACTTCTTTTTTCCCTCCGTCTTCCAACCTTCCTAAACCTGACATCTCCCTCTCTGTATGGGGCACCATGATAACTCCTAGGCAGCAAGCTCGCTGTCAGGGTGTTATACTTGACATCGATCTGTCCTTCACCTCCCACATACAATCTCTTGCCCGCTCCTGATGCTTGCACCTCAAAAACATCTCTAGAATCCGCCCCTTTCTCACAATGGAAACGACAAAAACCCTCACCGTGGGCCTGATCCACTCTCGCCTTGACTACTGTAACTCTCTATTAATTGGTCTCTCCCTAACTAGACTCTCTCCGCTACAGTCCATCCTTAATGCAGCAGCCAGGGTCACCTATCTAGCTAACTGCTCCTCGGATGCCTCTGCTCTGTGCCAGTCATTGCACTGGCTGCCCATATATCATAGGATCCAATTCAAACTGCTTGTTCTCACCCACAAAGCTCTCCATGTTGCGGCACCCCCCTACATCTCCACCCTCCTCTCTGTCTATCGCCCCACCCGTTCTCTACATTCTGCAAATGACTTTCAACTAACATCCACACTAATTCGAATCTCCCACTCCCGTATCCAAGACTTCTTTCGAGCTGCACCAATCCTCTGGAACTCTCTACCCCAAGAAGTTAGGAGGAATCACAACTTACTCAGCTTCAGACGCACCCTAAAAACGCATCTTTTTAGGGTGGCCTTTCACACAGTCCCTCTACAACTTCTCACAACATAAACCCCATGTCAAAATCAAACTGCATGGCACCCAAATGCATCTCAAGGTTCTGGCCAACTGGTCCAGGCAGCCATTATCTATCCCCCCATTTCCTTGAGATGGCTGGATTGCCATTGTAAATAAGCACTTGTACTTTGCCCCCATCTCATTGTAGATTGTAAGCTCTCACGAGCAGGGTTGTCTTTTTTTTTTTTCCCTCTAAATATTGTATTTTCTATAACTGTTACTTGTTTGTATATGATCCTCCTGAATTGTAAAGCGCTGCGGAATATGTTGGCGCTATAGAAATAAAGATTATTATTATTAATATAGCTTAGCTGCGCTGCAATACTTTAAAAAAAAAAAAAGCTTAAGTAAGTTACTCTGCAGCTCCTAAAAGCACGGATTTCATCATGTGTTCTGCCTTATGAGCCTGAAGAAGAACATAATTGACTTAAACGTTTCCCATCCTGTTTTTGTGTGAAATACTTATGAAGCACTAAATTCCTATTTATCTATGTGTCACAAAGTCTAAACTGCTGTTCATTCTCATTGGTATATCCTTTATACCATGGTATACCCGTTAGTATAGGACAGGTGCATGATACCTGGTGATGTGGAACTGAGCAAGCTTTAAATACACCTTTAGGCCTGTGTCACACATCCGTGCCGCCGGCACGTGTTTGTCATTTTTTGCACGTACCGGCGGCACAGAGACACGTTAAGCAATGCTACCCTATTGTAGCAGGCACACACACGTAAAACCATACGTGTGTCCGTGTGCGTTTGTACGTGTGTGCGTTTTTCAAAGCGCTGACATGTCAGTGTTTTCTCCCGCAGCACAGGTGTCACACGGCCCGCACCCGTACCACACGGGTGTAGTGTGGATGCGGTCCCGTGTGACACACACCGGAGAAAACACACGTGTCAGTGAAAAAAAATAAAAACATTAACTCACCTTATCCAGCCCTCCTGTCTCTGCCGCTGCTGCCTCTTGCTGCCGACCGCCGCTCATTATTCTCATTTAATATTCACTTCACTGCCTGGCAGCAGCGGGGAGACGGGAGGGCTGGAGACCGAGGATCAGCACCACAGACAGCAGCGCGGACAGCAGGAAGGACCAGGTGAGTATGTTAATTACCGGTTCTACGTGTGCTAGCGCGGATAGCACACGTAGAACACACGTGTCCCGCACGTACCAGAGACACGTACTTACCTGCACGCAACACGCAGGGGAAATACGTGTCTCTCGGCACGTGCCTGATTTTCACGTGAGTGTGGCAGAGGCCTTACATGGATGTCAAAGCTGCATGGTATGAACTAGACTTAAGAACCTTCATCTTGCTTTATTCCGTTAGTTTTTTCCTTACCAGTCTCTGCTCTCATTACTTTTCTTCATTCTGTAAATTATAAAAACAGTTGGCTTGTTAATATGAACCATTATATTTTACCATTCCATTACCGCTACTTTGCTATTACACAAACAAATGTAGCAAACATGTTCTTTATAACTGGGTGGTGAAAAATGCATTGTGTAGTCAGGCCCTTATAAACTTTCTCTGGTGGGCCCTACCAGTTCAACACTTGCACCCATTGCTTGAGATTAAAAGGAATCTTTCAGCAGGGTTTCACATGCCAAAGTATTCATAAGTGACTGTTAAGCGGGCTTTACACGCTGCGACATTGCTAGTAATTCCTAGCGATGACGAGCGCGATTGCACCCGCCCCCGTCGTATATGCAATATCTGGTGCTTGCTGCCATAGCGAATATTATCGCTACGACAGCGTCACATGCACATACCTGGTCGTCGCTGTGACCGCCGAACAATCCCTCCTTCAAGGGGGAGGTGCGTTCGACGTCACTAAGCGGCCGGCCAATAGAAGCGGAGGGGCGGAGATGAGCGGGACGTAACATCCCGCCCACCTTCTCCCTTCCGCCTTGCCGGTGGAGGCAGGTAAGGAGATGTTCGTCGTTCCTGCGGTTTCACACATAGCGATGTGTGGTGCTGCAGGAACGACAAACAACATCGTATCTGCAGCAGTAACGACATTATGGAAATGAACGACGTGACCCAGATCAGCGATTTTTTACGCTTTTGCGCTCTTTCATCGTTGCACCTAGGATTTACACATTGCGATGTCGCTACTGGCGCCGGATGTGCGTCACTAACGACGTAACCCCGACGATATATCAGTAGTGATGTCGTAACGTGTAAAGCCCGACTTAAGGGGGCTTTACACGCTACGATATTGTTAATGTTTTATCATCAGGGTCACATCGTTAGTGATGCACATCCAGCGTCATTAACGTTATCGTTTGCCGTGGAGAGGTCGTCTTAAAACCAAAAATCGTTCACCTCTCATTAGCAATGTTGTTCCTCGTTCCTGCAGCAGCACACGTCGCTGTGTGTGACACCGCTGGAGCGAGGAACATCTCCTTACCTGTGTCCACCAGCAATGCGGAAGGAAGGACGTCGGTGGGATGTTTACGTCCCACTCATCTCCGCCCCTCCGCTTCTATTGGACGGCTGCCGTGTGACGTCGCTGTGACGCCACACGACCCGCCCCCTTAGAAAGGAGACGGATCGCCGGCCATAGCGACGTCGCAGGGCAGGTAAGCCGTGTGACGGGGGAGCGCGATTTTGTACGCGACGGGCAGCGATATGCCTGTGTCGCACAAACGATTGGGGCGGGTACGCACAATAGCGATATCGTTACCAATATCGCTACCGTGTAAAGCCCCCTTTACTCTTGTAAAAACAAGTCCTACAGTGCCTTTACATGGACAATCTGTCCCTCCATTACTGAAAAGTCATATGCAAATGAGGTTGAAAAGCTATCTGAAGCCTCTGTCACTCCAGCTCAATTCCATGCCCAGCGCTGCCTCTTCCTGCTCGACTGACAGCCTCTATGCTGTGTGACTTTAGCCAAAGTAGTCATCAGTAATGCAAGAGGTGGTGACACTGGGTGGGGAATAGAGCTGGAGTGTCAGAGGCTTCAGCTCTAAAAATAGCTCTTTAGTCTAATTTGCATACTAAGACAAACACTGAATTCACACACACATACACACACACACATACACACACACACACACACACACACACACACATTATTCAATTCTAGGACTCTACCATCATAAAGATCTAGCTGCTAGGAGCTATTGAAGACATAACCAGTTTTGAAAATCTGGCATTAATAAAATGATAGATAGAATATAGATAGACAGATAGATAGATAGATAGATAGATAGATAGATAGATAGATAGATAGATAGATAGATAGAATATAGGATGGATAGAAAGCTAGATATAGAATATAGGATAGCTAGATGGATAGATAGATGGATAGATAGATGGATAGATAGATGGATAGATAGATAGATAGATAGATAGATAGATAGATAGATAGATAGATAGATAGATAGATAGATAGATGATAGATACATAGAATATAGGATAGATAGAGAGAGATAGATAGAATATATAATAGATGGATAGATAGTCAGAGATCTTACCCATCCTACTCTCTGGTTGATTTACTAAATGCTTAGTTTGATTTGACAATAAGCTGAACAATCTTTTGTCTTTTTCAATGTTCTAACAAAGTTGAGGAACTTTATTTTTTTTCTTCTGTTTTCCATTTTCCAAACTTGTTTTGATGTTCTTGTGACTTCTGTATCTTTTTTCTGCTCACATAAACTTTGCATCACTACATACCTGTATAATCATTCATGAGATGTGGTCACACAGTTCGTTTGTTTCTTGTATATTATTTGTATATAATATAATTTAGGGGGAAAAAATGTGTCCCTCATAATCTGTTCCTAGGATAAAGCGTACCCTGGACTTCAAATGATCTTGTCACTTTTTTTTCTGCCTAACTAAAATATGTAAGACAAATGTCCCCTATGGAAAATCAGACTGCATGGATATAAGAAGATCGCACAGAGGATTCTGTATCTGTGCACTTTTGAATGAGAATGTCTTACCTTATGCAGAGTTAACAGTGCAACTGGATCTCTACAGTCTGACAAAGTTCAGCCACTGAGCTGCAGCATTAACTTGTATTTTAACAAGATTAAAATATATTTGTCCTGGGGATTAGCATACTTAATTCCCCCTCTGCCTTTCTAGGAGTGGCAGTGCACTTTGATCTGCCTTGCATGGCAAGAGCCCTGCTTGGTCCCGACCATTGGAGTGCCAAGTGTGAAATTGGCCTGATGTCATTCTTATTCTTCATCGTTTACATCTCTCACCCACTTTAATTATATTTCCGCCACAAAGCCCGCCAGCTTCATTCTATATTCAGGTTAGACTAGGAAGCATTTAAAACTATAGTTGAAAATAATACTTGGAATGGGAGGGACAGGATGTCCATTGGGAAGTATAAACAAAAGAGATAGATAGATAGATAGATATTAGATGGATAGATAGATAGATAGATATTAGATGGATAGATAGAAAGAAAATGACACATATTACATACACAGATATTAGATGAAAGAAATAAAAATCAGAAATATAATTGCATCATACATAATAGCCTACCAAAAAAAACCCCAAATAAATAAAAAAGTGTATGTATATATATATATATATATATATATGTATATATATATATATATATATATATATACATATATATATATATATATACATAAATATTATTACTATTAATTAGATATATGATGAATGGTCAGATAATATATATATATATATACACAATATTGATATAATATAATATTGAATATATAAATATATATAAATATTTTTATATATACACATATATATTACTATTAAATAATTAGATATATGATGAATGGTCAGATTTTATATATATATATATATATATATAAATATATATATATATATATATATATATATATATATTAGAGGGATGAATAAATATATAAGTATATAAATAGATAGATAAAGATAATAATAGTCTCAGATATTTGCTGAAATGTCTTCCATTTCCTTATTGCATACATTGAGACAAACAAGACTCTGACACTTGCATTAGTTCAGATCATTTAATACCATATGAAGGTAATATTATGTTTTAAATATGGAGCATGAGGCAGAAATCTTTGAAATGCAGTCACTAATTTTCATGAATGTTACATATTTCATGCATCCTTATTGACTCAGGTTGATTTTTTTTCTGTTCCACTTGGAACTTTTTTTTTTATTTTAGCATTTTCTAGACAGACATTAGACTTGGTAATGCAAAATGGTTGATTAGTGCTCTGGAAATGAGATTGGCAATTCATGAGCCCCTGGGCTGATTGTAGAGGTGCAGGATATATTTAGGGAAAGGAAATGAGCCACCTGCAGCTGTGACAGAGGCTTTGACCTTCAGCCCAGCTCTGTGGCCACAGACTCCATTCAGCCTGCATGGGGTGTCTGTGAGAGGGGCTATTTTCCCATTCAGCTCAGCTCATCAAGTCAGTGGCTGTTGGGCGTTACTTCCACATACAAGTTGGGCAGAATAGGAATGGAGATGAGCTGCCTGGGTATTGGAGAGCAGGTCAATGCTGGGAAATGAATCCCCTCAGACAACCTCCATTGTCTGGAATTTTCCACTTTCTGCATAGAGAACTGTGACAGGTAGCACAATATTCCTGCATGCAGCAACTCCAGGCACATTTTAGAAATGCAGCAATTATATTTGGACCAGACCCAATTAATAATACAACTAAACACAGATTTGTTTTAATAGCTGGTTTTATTCTAGATGAGTATTTCCAGCAATGCAAATGAATTCTCAGAGCTTTTATGTCTATATAACATTATCTTTACAAGATGATACTAATCATTGTAGACTGTCATGACTACATCGATAATGGAGCCCTTAGTTTACTTAAATAGACCCAACTCCTTCATGTCCTCTGTCTCCCTCAATAATCAGAACTAGGAACTATTCTGAGTACTTTGGCCATTTCTCTCTTTCTTTATATATTGTATTTCACAGTTTTGTTAAGTGTAACAGATAACTCCTGCAATTTATCTGAGGCATTTTAGATGTGTTTGTGTGCATGTATGTGGGTGTTTGTGTAAATGTACAGTATGTATGTGTGTATGTATGTGTGTGTGTACATGTGTGTATGTGTGTGTTTGTGTATGTTTGTATGTGTATATGTATGTATGTGTGTATGTATATGAGTGTGTATATATTTGTATGTGTGTATATGTGTGTACATATGCATGTATGTGTGTATGTATATGGGTGTTTGTGTACATGTGTGTATGTAATATGTATGTATGTGTGTGTATGTGAGTGTTTGTGTATATGTTTGTATGAGTGTGTAAGTATGTATGTGGATGTTTGTGTAGATATGTGTATGCATTATCTATGTATGTGTATGTGGGTGTTTGTGTATGTGTGCATGTATATTAATATGCATGTATATATTTATGTACATATGTTCGTATGTGTGTGTGTGTGTGTTTGTGTGTGTGTGTGTGTGTATGTGCATGGTCCTGTGTTTGTATAGCTATGAAAAACATATATATATATATATATATATATATATATATATATATATATATATATGCATGTATACACAAAAACTTAGATTTTTTTTTATGACTGCATATGGTTATATGTCTTTGTATTTCAGGATTTGTTTATTTGGTTTTGTGTGTGTATGTATATGTATGTACTTCTGGACTTGTTGACTTTGATGTGTGTGTGTGTGTGTGTGTGTGTGTGTGTGTGTGTGTGTGTGTGTGTGTCTATGTACTTCTGAAGTAGTTTGTTCTTTTGTGTGTGATTGTGTACATGTCAATTTGTTTTTGTCTATCTGTATTTATTTATGAGTGTGTGCCAATTAATTGCTATGATTACATGCTTGCTTACTTCGGGAACAGTTTATGAATGTGTCCAAGTCCATCATGTGTATGTTTGTATACTTCTGTATTTAGAGAAGTGTGTGTGTGTGTGTGTGTGTGTGTGTGTGTGTGTGTGTGCCCATTTTGTATACTTCTGTATTTAGAGAAGTGTGTGTGTGTGTGTGTGTGTGTGTGTGTGTGTGTGTGCCCATATGATCATGCACTTGTTATCACTTTGTAGATTTGCATGTTTATAGTTGCCAGTGCAGAGTAATTCTTTGTATTTATATAAGTCCCTGTGTGTACTTTAGATTTCTGTGTGTGTGATTCATTAGCAGCATAGTTACGCAAACCAATATACACTGCAATAAATTTAATACATCTTTTTAAAAGCCACTGTCACGATTTAGTGACAGTCTGCAATTACCATTAGCTTGCACTGTGCACTGCAATATGTGTTATTACATTAGGGAAGAATAGACTTTATGAGAGCTTTTCCTGCCAGAGGCTGTAATGCTTCACTGACCATCCTCATATCCTCAGATTTAATCCAAAATCTGATGATGGTCATGACTGGTCAGGTGGAATACAAACATTGTTTAATATAAAAGGCAGAAATTGATGACAAAAAAGTAATATAAGCTTTTATGATGCCCTGTATATTGAGGCAGCACAGTGACAAGTGCAGCATGTGCACACAGCCCCAGTGTCTACACAGCACAGTCTGCAGAGTTTGCCAAAAAGCTCGATGACATTCTGCGTGTGAGGAAGGAAGGGGGACTTGGCAGGAAAGTGATCTGGATACTGAGGGCACAGAGAAAGAAATGACTTTTAGAGATGAAAAACTACAGCTACAAAAGCAGAATTGACTCCTACACCCCTGATTTGTGTCACAGCTCCAACATTTCTCACCTGCACCTCTCTATATATCACTGTGATAATGTGCTTACACCCACCTAATGTTTACACTGCGACATGCCAAATATTAGTCTGCGACATTGTATATCTGTGTGCAGGCCGGGGCTGATGTCCTCATTGTTCCAGGGCTCTGGTGCAGGCTGCAGGGGCTGGGGAAAGGAGGGGGGTTACCTCTCCAAATGGGAAGACAAAAATCCACTCTTTTGTTTCCAAAGGCGCTTTTCACACTGGACTCTCTTCTCATTGTACTTTGGATATTTCATAATTTCTGTTACATCCTCTGATACGCTATAAACCTCTACACGGAGAATAAGTCTAGCTCACTGTACAGATGGGGCGGATTATTGCTGCAAGTTATAAGAGAACCCACAACAAAAGTAACAAATACTAAATGCAAATAATAGTGATTGTATTTCACATATAGTTATATAATGTGCTATAGGCTGATGATAACAGAATATGTATTAACAAAATGTATAATAAATAGGTAAATCACTGTACAGAAATGAGAAGATACAGGGTATTAAGCTATATAAATACACTGAAAAATAAAGGCAATTGCACTTGTAAGAAACTGAATGAACTTGTTTATGAGAGATTCACTGTGTTATTAGTGCAGTGAGAGATTAACATCATCTGCAGATTAACAGCTGTCTCTCACTTAAAACTAATACGATATATATATATACATATATATACATTTGTGTGTGTGTGCGTGTGTGTGTGTGTGTATACACACACACACACACACACAGTACATGTACACATGCAGTGTATATATATATATATATATACATATATATATACATATATATATATACATATACACAGCACATAGACACATGCAGCTATAAATCTAAATTTACATATATAGTACATATGTATAAATATAGATTCTCAGTGCATATACAGTACATATATACATATATGTACACATACATTTATATAACTATACATATATAGCAAATATGTGTCTGTATAAATGTATATACTACATATACACATAGTGTGTATATATAATACATAAGTACATATACACATATAGTACGTGTACACATACAGTATATATATATATATATATATACACACACACAGCAACAGCATATATCTGTGCAGTTATATATCTATATTTGCATATATGTAGTATATATGTATATATATATATATATATATATATATGCACACATCTATATTTGCATATATGTGTGTGTGTGTATATATACACACACACACACACACACACACACACACACATTCAATACATATATACTGCTCCAAAAAAAAAAAAAAGGGAGCACTTAAACAACAAAATGGTGTTTTAGTGTTGTCATTATTCTTTTGAGCAGTATACATATACACATACAGTACATGTACACAATATATATATATATATATATATATATATCTCCTATGCACAAACAGTATATATTTATATAGTAAAACAGTAAAACTGCAAGTGTTGTCATACAGATTTGTTATTAGAATATTCCAGGAATTTTTTTTCCCGTGGGAGAAGTTTCACTTAACTATTTACCCACTCTTTATAATAATTCCACCAATTTTAGCATTTTGTTGTGCAGTTGTTTGGGGGTGTCCTGTCTGTTCTGGGCTTCTGAACCCCCTCTTCGCCAGGATCCTGCGCTGTAACCTAAATCTAGTGGAGTGCTTATTGATTAGGGCTCGCTGAGTTATACCGGGTCACCTCCTCTGTCAGGTTTATGTTTTAATTAGGTGCCGAGGTGCCTATGTAACATGTGCCTTCTCCGCATGCTCTTTTAACCCGTTCGGCGCTGGGCGCACACAGACCCGTCTCTTCTGGGGGGCCCCCTCCAATGCTCCGTGCAGGATCCACCTGCTGTTTTCTTCTTCTGCTCATCTTCCTTAATATTACAAGTTAATAATATCTCCCCACGATACATAAATGCTTGGCCAAACACTGCAGCTTTGCTTCTGCTCCCCCAACCCAACATGCCAGCTCTCCATTGCCAAATAGTGTTTCATTTGTGTTTGACATTGCACAAAACATGAGCACATCAAAACACATAAAGTGGGTCTATTTCACACTTGAAGAGAGGTGATGGATGTGTAAACTGATGGAAGCATGAATATAGTTTAATGTGTACATGGGGTTAGCATTATGGTTAATATTATAGGGGCTATTGGAGTATCAGCCGTAACATAAGATGATGAAGAAGAATCTGTATTATTCTAATACTCTTAAAATAAATACTAATTATCTATTCACTGCAACTAGAATATAATACAAAAAGACAGTATAAACATAAAACAGCCCAGTCGTATACATAATAAAACGGTTTATTGGATGCATCGTCTGGAGGACTGAACATACACGATGAAGTGATCTCTACAAACACCAGGTGAAAAGGGGGAAAGAAAGTTTGGGAAGGTAGAAATATCTCATACTGGACACTTGTGAATAGGAATCTGCCCCCAGGAGGGTCACACACATCGGAGAACAAGATCCACGGAAATTCCAGTAATTCATGGAGTAAAGAAAATGCAAAAGTGATTTTAAGGCAAATAGAAACATTCATCATCAGAGGTTGCGACCAGTCCTGACTTGGCGTTTGATGGACACAAATCAAAATTTTTGTGTTTATATATTTTTTTGTTTTTAAACAGAACATTCAACTTTTATTGTCAACAGAAATAAATGAAGAAAAAAAAATATCTGTAAAGCAGAAAGTTTCATGTAAATGTCAGACATTTTATTTACACCATGATACATTGTAAAAATAAGAATAATTATTATAGGCTGTGAGGAGCAAACACTGATGCTGACTGTATATACAATGACTTGTGAACAATAGAAAGGTGCAGAATTACCTCCTAATACCACAAGATACAGGTCACTAGAACGGGGATATTTGTAAATAGAATATGACTGGAATAGATTTTTCATTGGATCCCTTCACATTTGGGAAAACACAAAAATATCCTCACTGCTATCAATGGGGCAGCAGACCCACAGGATCCACAGCCCCCTGGTAAGCCTGGAGATAACATTAGATGGGGTTCACTACCCTGCACCAGCAGATCTACACAACGCTCATATGCAGAGGTAGATTTTATAGCGTTACATTCCCAACTCTGACATTGGAATAATGGGAAAAACATAACCCTCCAGCACATGTCCTACTGGGATAATGCTGGGGATACTCTGCTCATACAAAAATAGCCACAAATTACATTTAAATATGGCAGAAATAATACAGGTTTTTTTTTAAAGAGAGCAGGAGGGGAAATAAATGTCAACATTAATTTCAAGAGTTTGTTCTATGCTATGACATAAGCTTGTGTCAGACTGGTCAGGAGCAGAGGGTATTGGTAAGGAAGGCAATTTGGGAAGTGACTGAATAATCAGGGGTAGGGCCTACAGATTGGATGCTACAAACAGAAACGCATCTTCCTGCTGATTGGATGGCAATGTATCCTATGGATAACGTTAGAATTACAGCAGGAAGAACATGATGGATCCAGCTCGCTTTTTGGGATCTGATACTGAGATCCTTCTTTTATTCATATCCTTTTTTAGTGCTGATCCAAAGATTATTAAATTCTGCTGACTAATACCCCTCCTTCCTGAATCTGATGACGCTCTTTCCCTCTTGTTAATGCTGAGCTCCTCTTTGATTTGATGGTTCTGATTCTAAAATTGTTCTCTTTTTGGTTTTGATAATAATAAGCATCCATGCGATCCCTGCTCCTCCTGGACCTGATAGTCCACTCTCTCTTTCCTGAGATCCCCAATTATTCTAATCTTGATAAAGGACCCATCACCTCCAGAGGATTTAACCCCCCCATTTTGAATTTGATGTTAAAGCTCAACCCCCATCCAAGAATCAAATGAGACCCTTTCTCCTGGTCATATGCAGAGATTTCTCCTCTGGATCCAATTCCAACTGTTTATAATGTGGAGATTCCCCTCGGTTCTGATTGCGTTCACCCCCTGCTGGTTCTGATGTACAATCTCCCACACTCCTTGTTTTAATACTGAGCCCCTCTCCCCTTCTTAACTTCAAGGCAATTAACAAAATAAAAAAAGCTAAGTGCAAAACTATATATCAACCCTCCAAGGTATAAATAAAATCATAATCTGCGACTCTTTTCACAACTATAAACATTTTGTTTTAAAGTAAAAATAAAAAAAAGTACATGTTTAATACAATGCAATAAAACATCGTTCCTGCTTTTTTTTATTTTAACACAAAAAAATTATAATATAAAACATAGGACAAATATTAGCTATTTTTTTTTTCCTCTTCTTTTTTTTTTTTTTTAATTCACAGTAGTGCGAAAATGCAGCAGTTAAAATCTTTGGACTTTAGCAGAACGTTTCATGTCTTCACTGTCCAACCACAAAAGCCAGAACATCGCTTAGTAGAAAATAAAGGCTAAGCAAAAAAAAAAAACAAAAAAAGAAAAAAAAAACAATAAAGATAGATTCTGCTCCAGAAAATCAAAGCAAAAATAAAATAAAAAAAAAATAAAATAATAATAATAATAAAATAAAAATAGTTCTTGGGCGAATATTTTGGAGTTTAGTTTTTTTTTTTTTTTTGCTTGTAAATTATATTTACATAGAATATTGCGACCTTTTCTCCTCTGTAGCGCAATGCTGGTATATTGTTTGTACACTGGCCCTTGTCACTTTATACCATCCCCACTCCTTGTATAATTCTTATTTAGTTTAAATTATTGCATTATAAGACTTTGCTTTCTGCCCTCGCTTTTATTCGCTGTCTGATTTGCTGTCCTTGGAAGTGGTGGAGTGGTTATAGAGTCCTTGTGCCATCAAGTGTAGTGCCAGGGCGTTTTTGTTCCCTGTGGCTTTCTTAATTTTAGCTCTCTTATTCTGAAACCAGATTTTTATCTGAGATTCGTTAAGATTCAGTTCCTGAGCCAAACTTTGTCTTCTCTGCTCGGTCAAATACCTGTTTGTTTGAAATTCAGCTTTGAGCCTCTGGAGCTGCTCTGCAGTGAATGCTGTCCTGGGCCTCTTGTCTTCCTTAGTCACTGTCTTCTTCTTTGGTTTACGAGATCTTGGACCTACACAGTATATAAAGACATATTAAAATCTACTAAAAATAATACAGCAAACCATACCCTATATCATATAGAAAACCAGTGTATATGGAAACTGAATCTATTTGCAACATTTATAATAAATTATGTTTATAATATATATTTTATAATATATATTTTTATTTATTTACTTATTTAAATTTATATATATATTTTTTTTATTATATATAATATTTATAATAAATAAAATATAAATTATTATGACAATATAATTGTTATTTCTCATCGCACTAATTAAATCAGAGCTTTTTAAAAAAAATTATAGCAAAATAAAAAAAATAGTTTAAAAGAATTGAAGTCCTCAGTGGTTGATACCTTTTAATGGCTAACTGAAAAGATGGTAATAATAGCAAGCTTTCCAGACAACTCAGGTCTCTTCTTCAGTTAGCCATTAAAAGGTATCAACCACTGAGGACTTCAGTTCTTTTAAACAATTTTTTATCTCTACTGGCTAACACAGTACAAAGATATATTTTACCTGTATAGCAAAATAGTCACATTATATAGAAAGGTCACTTTGTTAACTTTTCCCCAAATAAGAAAATACATTTATTTAAAAATAGAATATTGATGTGAAATTCTAAAGTTACTCCTTATATTATTTTCAAATATACTAAATTCTACTTGTGCTACAGAAATAAACTGGAAATGTAGGCAATGATTCCTCATAGTAAGATCATGTCTGATTTTAGTAGAATTCTGTATTTATTTTAATTAAATGCATATTATGACCTCACAACCATCTAAACTGTAAAAATGACTGATTAATTTGAGATTTCTATATAATTTAGCTCCTATACAGTGGTCACTGATGGGTGAGGGGTATTTGTGGGACTTATTTACAGAGCTGAGAGCTGATATTCTGGCTGTTGGTCTGTATGAGAGTCTGGGTACTATGGAGGCCTCCCCCTCACGTCTCCCCCCACCACATACCCACAATCCCCTCTCTCCACTTGAAATATTAACATCACACATACATTAGTCATTCAGACCAGCTAATTATTTGCTTCACGTTGCCCACCGTATCTGTTTAATAATGAAACATGATATAAAATGCATGTGGGTGAATGTGTGGGGTGAGGGGGCGCCTCTAATCTGCAGGACATTTCTGTTTCATTTATTGCTTACATTATAATTATTTTTAGTTTTTTTATTTTTGCCTGTGACGTGTGTGGATTAGAAGCAGCGCAGAGTTTGATTTATAATTGTAGAAGTGGAAGGGCAAGTTGGGACTTGTGGTTGCCAGATATTGATCGCTTGGGACGCCAATCAATGCCAGAAACATCGTTCTCAATCTATGTCGCTGTCCTTGTCTCTGTGTCTTCTCCTGTGCTTATTCTTTCTCCCTTTCCATCCTGTGCCTCATATTGCAACTGTGACCCTCTATCCTTAATGTGTGGGATCCACTAATAAAATGATTAAATAGATCAAGTCATTGGATCACTATGTTCTTCCATTCACAGCTCTTAACTGGATACTCATTTTTATTCTCCTTGCTTCCCTCCTCCATCTTCCCATCCTTGTGCGCCTTTCATCTCCATATCCCCCTCCCTCCTTCCATCTCTCCCTTGCCCCTTTCTTTTACCATCATGCCCACAATCACTCTGTATACCCATGTATATACAGGACTCAATGCATCCTCCTATAAGTGTATATACATTTCACATCCCTTCCTCTGAGTGTTCTGCAAAGTGCATGCGCTGCGCCTCCATCCATCCAGTATTTTTACGCACAGCCATACACGTGTTTTTACTACAAGCTGCCATCACTTCAGCAGCCTCCCTCACCCACAGATCAGAGCAGGGACACGTGGGCTTCAGAGCTGCACTTCATTGGGAAAATCTCATCCAATGTATAGTAACAGGCAATATATTCTGCAGCGCCCATTATATTGCATAGAACAGCGCAAATTGTTATGTCAATCCAATCACTTTACCTAATGATTCAATAACAGTCAGGATTCCAAGATCTCTAATTGTATTTTATTTTATTACATTTTGGTGATAGTAGGATTTTGCATGATGTAACTGTATTATTGCTCAATGTAAAGGACAACTAGGTGCTGAATATTTGCATTCATGTTGGCATAAACGTGGGCTTTATATGTGACACCCAGATTAAAAGCGACTGTCTTTGAAGTCGCAAATGCACATTATGTATACGGAAAATCCCAGATCATAAATAATTCTACTACTAGACCATTCCATTATTGAGAAGGAGATGGGGGACACTACCTGGAGTCCAAAAAAAATAAATAAAAAATCATATTTGAAGAGGTAGCTTTCCTAATAAATAAATGATATACAAATTATATACAAATGCTAAAAGGCAAAATAATAAACATCACTTTATAAAAAAAATGTAGATTTTATTTGAATAGTTCTTATATGTGTTTATATTATAATGAAAGCAACCAAAATATGAATGGGAAAAAAAAACTAAAATAAAATACGATGTTAAAAAAAAATAATAACGTATGAGTAGAAAACAAAAGAGAGTTGTAGCAATAATTTTCATAAAACACTTTATAAGTGTAGGACTATTGCTGCAAATAATAACTATAGCAATAAGATATATATGTATATATATATATATATATATATATATGTAGATATATAAAAATATAAAATATATATTATGTATAAAATATATAATAATATATATAATATGAGATATATAATCTAATATATGATATATAATATATAATTATATATATATATATATAAAATATATAATATATAATAATACAATATAATATAATATATATGTAAATAAAATTATTATAAACATTATTGGATCAAGCTTTATGTTTTATTTAATTTATTTTAGCATAAGGTGCATGGGTGACAACCTAAATAGATAGAATTACGGTAAATTGTGGCCTGTACCATCTTCATTTTGGAATAATTAGGAAATAAGCAGCAGCTATCAGACAGGACAATAGAAGGCAATGTGTAAATGTGAGAGGATATGACTCTATCAGGTAAAGATGTATATACAGTATGTAGAGATATGTGTGTTCTTTGGGGTTAGATATATTGGTGCCTGCGCTCTATGTGCTTGTACATCAGGAAGAGTCAAAGCCAAGACTCTGTGACAAATCAATTGCGTAAGAAAAATTAAGCCCCAAATAATGTCGAGTTTAAAATGCAAAAGCTTTTCTATGGGTAATTGTCATAAGAAGCGTTGCTGCCGCTAATTAGCTGCATAATTAAAGCATAGAGCTAAAAGAGGATCCTGGCAATTTACAATTTTCGATGGTCTATGCTGCAAACAGAAGGGCTTCTTGGGAGAAATTGATCATTCTTTGCTGTAGGATAAATGACCTCAAGTGTTCTCTTTCCCTGGGTTAGATATCTTAATAGTGTCCTATGGATGGGATCACAGCAAAATAATGCTGAGGACTAATTCCGTAAAGGCAGTCCCCCTGGTCCTTACCTGATGAAGGTCTATCTGAGTACCTGGTGCAGTAGACCCAAGCTGGCCATAGCATAGGCTGCTGGTTATTGGTAGAGCTGGCTTGAGAACTATCAGAGTCTGAGCTCAAGGAATGGTCTCCACTGATGCCTCTGGGTTTTAGTGGTCCTTCTGTGCCCACATCAATTTTCTTATCTCCAGTAATTGCTTTGGACGCCCCTTCTCCCTCTGTGATGCCAGTGCTCCTGTGCTGCCCAGTCTCTGCTCCGGATCGGGCCACCACACTGTCCCTGCCCGAGAAGAGCTCATCCTGATGGACACCTCCTTCCTTCCTCCTTCCAAACTCCGGCCGCAGAATATTATCAATAAAGAAGTTTGTGATCCTATGATGGGGCTGGTGGTTCCCTGGAGCTTGGAGCAGTGGCAAGATCCCCCTGTTGGACTCATCTCCTGACTCCTGCTGCTGCTGCTGTTGTTGTTGCTCCACTTCTCTGTGATTTTGGTCATTTTCTTCCATGCTGTAATTCCACAAGCTGCTTCTAGGTTTAACCCTTTCTACTGCCTACTCCTCCAAGTCACCTACACATTCAAAGCTCCACTGTCAGTGTGAGGAGGATCTCAGGGTGGCTTTCTTTATCTGGCTCCTGTAGATGGATATTACTGGTTCAGTGCTGCAAACCAAAGCATCTTCTTGCCAAGGCTCATACTCCCTCCTTCCACATCCAGGCAGTAAATCCTTTAGGAAGACCAGTGGCAGCAAAGGACAGATGCCTGTACAGCATGCGTGCATCAACCCTGCTCTGGGCTGAGGCTGGGCATATCGAACAAACAATACACAGTGCAAGGATGGATATCAGGAGACAGTGCGATGTCTCAGAAGGAGATGATACATATGCACAAGTTGATGTGTCCCTTTTGCAGAGAAGTCCCCAGTGCTCATGTGCCAGGCTCTATGGTGTGGATAATTGGAGAAGCAGTCACTGGACCTGGAATACTTTCACTCTGGATTTTTGTTCTTATTTTTAATAGAAGCCTCAGAAGTGACGTGGGAGCCCGGTAGCCTGGACACGTGCCTGCAGCCAATGGGCGAGCAGCCCCATGTCACATGAATGTGATCCCGAGTAGTAAATTGACAAGGAGAATTCCACTCCCCTCATACCCCTCCTCCTCCATTCCAGCCTTCTCTCCTCCCCCATCCTCAGCCTTCTTCGCAGCTTTAAAGATGTAGCTTCTAGGATGTAACTGCACTCACAGCTTGTGAAGAGGTGTGTGTGTGTGTGTGTATGTGTGTGTGTGTGCGCAGTGTGTGTGTGTGTATGTGTGCTGTGTGTGTGTATGTGTGCAGTGTGTGTGTGTGTGCAGTGTGTGTGCATGTGTGCAGTGTGTGTGTGCAGTGTATGCGTGTTCAGTGTGTGTGTGTGTTCAGTGTGAATGTGTGTGCGCAGTGTGTGTGTGTGTGTGTGTGTGCACTATGTGTGTGCAGTGTGTGTGCAGTGTGTAGTGTGGTAGTGTGTGCATTGTGTATGTGTGTGCAGTGTGTATGTGTTTGTGTGCATGTGTTTGTGTGCAGTGTGTTCACTGTGTAGTGTGTGCACTGTTTATATGTGTGCACTGTGTATGTGTGTGCAGTGTGTGTGCACTGTGTATGTGTATGCAGTGTGTATGTGTGTGCAGTGTGTATGTGTGTGTGCAGTGTGTATGTGTGTGTGTGTGTGTGTGTGTGCAGTGTGTATGTGTGTGCACTGTGTATGTGTGCAGTGTGTATGTGTGTGCAGTGTGTGTGTATGTGTGTGCAGTGTGTATGTGTGTGTGCAGTGTGTATGTGTGTGTGCAGTGTGTATGTGTGTGCACTGTGTATGTGTGCAGTGTGTATGTGTGCGCAGTGTGTGTGTGTGTGTGTGCGCAGTGTGTGTGTGTGTGCAGTGTGTATGTGTGTGCACTGTGTATGTGTGCAGTGTGTATGTGTGTGAACTGTGTGTGTGTGTGTGTGCGCAGTGTGTGTGTGTGTGTGCACTGTGTGCAGTGTGTGTATGTGCACTGTATATGTGCACTGTGTAGTGTATGCAATGTGTATGTGCACTGTATATGTGCAGTGTGTACTGTCTGTGTGTGCATGTGTGTATTTGTATGTGCAGCCTGTGCAGTGTCTGTGGGAGCTGTGGGTGTGTTTGTGTATGTGTGCGCATTGTTTGTGTGTGTGGTTGTGCGTTTATAATGTGTGCAGTGTGTTTAAGTGTGATTATGTGTGTGTGTGTGTGTGTGTGTGTGTGTGTGTGTGTGTGTGTATGTGTGTGTTTAGTTACATGTGTATAGTTATAATAATGTAAAAGCATGCACATAAAATTATAGAATTATTTATGTATGTAGATAGACGTATGTCAGACCATAGATGTAGATGTATGCATTTTTGTAGGTACTGTAGATATGCACTTGTGTGCGTGTAAAAAAAAAATAGATCTGTATCTAGGATACAGCTCCAGCATGATTAGATAAGTTTAGGCGTGTTTTGGTAAGTATGTATTTATATGTGTATACTGACAGATATAGACGCCTGAGTGGGTACATATATATGTATGTACTTACAGTGTACACTTGCACATAAGAAACACAAACACAGAGCACATACACACTCAGAACACAGCACACAAACACACGTGTATCATGATATATATATATATATATATATATATATATATATATATATATATATATATATATATATATATATATCATGATACACTATTCTAGAGAGTAACTATGAAACAAAAATCATGTTTATTGCTCTGTCTTTTGTAGCTGTCTTCTAATGATGATCTACTTTCAGGTATTTTAATAATTCAGTGGGGTGGGTGGTTTTATATCAGTCAATAAACCTTTTACTATATATATATATATATATATATATATATATATATATATATATAGTAAAAGGTTTATTGACTGATATAAAACCACCCACCCCACTGAATTATTAAAATACCTGAAAGTAGATCATCATTAGAAGACAGCTACAAAAGACAGAGCAATAAACATGATTTTTGTTTCATAGTTTCATAGTTACTCTCTAGAATAGTGAAACAATCTCTATCTATCTATCTATCTATCTATCTATCTATCCATCCTATATTCTATCTATCTATTATCTATCTATCTATCTATCCATCCTATATTCTATCTATCTATTATCTATCTATCTATCCATCCTATATTCTATCTATCTATTATCTATCTATCCATCCTATATTCTATCTATCTATCTATCTATCTATCTATCTATCTATCTATCTATCTATCTATCTGTCTTTCTTTCTATCATCTATTTCTGTCTCCCTGCCTTTCCCTATATGTCTACTGACATATGACAGATCAATATACAGACATTTCAGAATTTCTGTACTATATTGTGATGCCACATAATCACATTCATGAGCAGATACATAATAGTATGAAAATCCCATCCTCGCTGCTAATATTCCATAAGTCCGTTGTATTTAAGATAAATGGAAGCTATATGGAGCTTTAGGAAGAAAAAGTGATTTGCTTTCAGCCGAGCGTGACTGGCAGTGACAGGGTTACACTCTGCAATCTCCACGTCCAAATAACTTAGTGATTATGAATAAAACAATAATCTGGTATTTGGATATTTGCTTGAACGATCTCGGGTTTGTGAAAGTCAGAAAAAGGTCAGTGACTGGAAGAGGAGTTGTGTTGTAAGAGGAGCACATGACCCAACCTGAGCCATGCACCCAACGTCTTGCAAGCTCCAGCAGCAGCCCAGCAGGGCCCTTCCTCCATACACAGAGCCACCCCTGCCCTCATCAGTGAGGCTGAACTGTGCCTGGCACATGTAAGGAGTATAGGGCGCCACTATATAATATGCAGCAGCCCAGCAGGGCCCTTCCTCCATACACAGAGCCACCCCTGCCCTCATCAGTGAGGCTGAGCTGTGCCTGGCACATGTAAGGAGTATAGGGCTCCACTATATAATATGCAGCAGCACAGCAGGGCCCTTCCTCCATACACAGAGCCACCCCTGCCCTCATCAGTGAGGCTGAGCTGTGCCTGGCACATGGAAGGAGTATAGGGCTCCACTATATAATATGCAGCAGCCCAGCAGGGCCCTTCCTCCATACACAGAGCCATCCCTGCCCTCATCAGTGAGGCTGAGCTGTGCCTGGCACATGTAAGGAGTATAGGGCGCCACTATATAATATGCAGCAGCCCAGCAGGGCCCTTCCTCCATACACAGAGCCACCCCTGCCCTCATCAGTGAGGCTGAGCTGTGCCTGGCACATGTAAGGAGTATAGGGCTCCACTATATAATATGCAGCAGCACAGCAGGGCCCTTCCTCCATACACAGAGCCACCCCTGCCCTCATCAGTGAGGCTGAGCTGTGCCTGGCACATGGAAGGAGTATAGGGCTCCACTATATAATATGCAGCAGCCCAGCAGGGCCCTTCCTCCATACACAGAGCCATCCCTGCCCTCATCAGTGAGGCTGAGCTGTGCCTGGCACATGTAAGGAGTATAGGGCGCCACTATATAATATGCAGCAGCACAGCAGGGCCCTTCCTCCATACACAGAGCCACCCCTGCCCTCATCAGTGAGGCTGAGCTGTGCCTGGCACATGGAAGGAGTATAGGGCTCCACTATATAATATGCAGCAGCCCAGCAGGGCCCTTCCTCCATACACAGAGCCACCCCTGCCCTCATCAGTGAGGCTGAACTGTGCCTGGCACATGTAAGGAGTATAGGGCGCCACTATATAATATGCAGCAGCACAGCAGGGCCCTTCCTCCATACACAGAGCCACCCCTGCCCTCATCAGTGAGGCTGAACTGTGCCTGGCACATGGAAGGAGTATAGGGCGCCACTATATAATATGCAGCAGCACAGCAGGGCCCTTCCTCCATACACAGAGCCACCCCTGCCCTCATCAGTGAGGCTGAGCTGTGCCTGGCACATGTAAGGAGTAGAGGGCGCCACTCTGTAATATGCAGCAGCCCAGCAGGGCCCTTCCTCCATACACAGAGCCACCCCTGCCCTCATCAGTGAGGCTGAGCTGTGCCTGGCACATGTAAGGAGTATAGGGCTCCACTATATAATATGCAGCAGCACAGCAGGGCCCTTCCTCCATACACAGAGCCATTCCTGCCCTCATCAGTGAGGCTGAACTGTGCCTGGCACATGGAAGGAGTATAGGGCGCCACTATATAATATGCAGCAGCACAGCAGGGCCCTTCCTCCATACACAGAGCCACCCCTGCCCTCATCAGTGAGGCTGAGCTGTGCCTGGCACATGTAAGGAGTATAGGGCTCCACTATATAATATGCAGCAGCACAGCAGGGCCCTTCCTCCATACACAGAGCCATTCCTGCCCTCATCAGTGAGGCTGAACTGTGCCTGGCACATGGAAGGAGTAGAGGGCGCCACTATGTAATATGCAGCAGCCCAGCAGGGCCCTTCCTCCATACACAGAGCCATCCCTGCCCTCATCAGTGAGGCTGAGCTGTGCCTGGCACATGTAAGGAGTATAGGGCTCCACTATATAATATGCAGCAGCACAGCAGGGCCCTTCCTCCATACACAGAGCCATTCCTGCCCTCATCAGTGAGGCTGAGCTGTGCCTGGCACATGGAAGGAGTATAGGGCTCCACTAAATAATATGCAGCAGCACAGCAGGGCCCTTCCTCCATACACAGAGCCACCCCTGCCCTCATCAGTGAGGCTGAGCTGTGCCTGGCACATGTAAGGAGTATAGGGCTCCACTATATAATATGCAGCAGCACAGCAGGGCCCTTCCTCCATACACAGAGCCATTCCTGCCCTCATCAGTGAGGCTGAGCTGTGCCTGGCACATGGAAGGAGTATAGGGCTCCACTAAATAATATGCAGCAGCACAGCAGGGCCCTTCCTCCATACACAGAGCCATCACTGCCCTCATCAGTGAGGCTGAGCTGTGCCTGGCACATGGAAGGAGTAGAGGGCGCCACTATGTAATATGCAGCAGCCCAGCAGGGCCCTTCCTCCATACACAGAGCCACCCCTGCCCTCATCAGTGAGGCTAAGCTGTGCCCGGCACATGTAAGGAGTAGAGGGCGCCACTATGTAATATGCCGCAGCCCAGCAGGGCCCTTCCTCCATACACAGAGCCACCCCTGCCATCATCAGTGAGGCTGAGCTGGTCCCGGCACATGTAAGGAGTAGAGGGCGCCACTATGTAATATGCAGCAACCCAGCAGTGCTCTTCCTCAATATAAGGAGCCACCGCTAGCCTCATCAGTGAGGATAAGCTGTGCCCGGCACATGTAAGGAGCACAAGGCGCCACTATGTAATATGCGGCAGCCATGCAGGGCCCGTAATCCATACACAGAGCCACCCCTGGCCTCGGTGAGGTTGAGTTGTGCCCGGCACATGTAAGGAATACAGGGCACCACTATGTAATATGCAGCAGCCCAACAGGGTCCTTCCTCCATACACAGAGCCACCCCTGCCCTCATCAGTGAGGCTGAGCTGTGCCCGGCACATGTGAGGACCATACGGTCCCATATATAATATGCAGCAATCCAGCAGAGCCTTTCCTCCATATACAGAGCCACCGCTAGCCTCATCAGTGAGGATAAGCTGTGTCAGGCACATGTAAGGAGCACACTATGTAATATGCGGCAGCCATGAAGGGCCCATCCTCCATATACAGAGCCACCCCTGCCCTCATTAGTGAGGCTGAGCTGTGCCGGCACATGTAAGGAGCACAATGTGCCACTATGTAATATATACCCTCCATGTAGTCTACATAAGCATCATACATATTCTGTAAGTTACGATCTTTCAGGAAAGAGTACACTATACATTATATCCATTTTTTTGGGATATAATTTTGTATCCCACAGGTATGCTTCTAAGGTCCGGTTATATGTTTTTATCTATATGTTTCATTCCAGTTTTCTGTTCGTTTCAAAGTTAAAATAAATGTCCCCCCCATGACCATTTACTACTGTCGGCACCATAAAGTACTAATGCCAATGACTTATCTACGCTTTTGGTTTTTTTTGCTTTATATATATATATATATATATATATATATATATATATATATATTATATTGATGTCTGATGTGTTGCTTTCAAATGTGATAGAATGTTAGTGCCAATGAATGGTATTCTAAACAAGAGGTAAGATACCTATACAAGCTGCATCTTTGTGGTGACCACAAAGATGGACGTTTTGGGGCCGTACTGTGTTTTTTTTTTTTTTACCGCGTCTTTGCCCAGTGCGTTTTTCAAGTCAAATCTATTGACTGGAAGGGCTCAAAAAACGCCGACAAAAACGCAGAAGTAATTGACATCCTGCATCTTTGTGGTCACCACAAAGATGCAGCCACCCCCCCACCCCCTCCCCCCCGAAATGTGCGGACAGAAAAACTGAAATTCAGTAGACTTTGCTGGGGAAGGAAATGCATGCAGTTTTGGGACCAAAATTGCACCCAAAAAACGCCAAAAATGTGCAAAAAAAAAAACCGCAGCATGTGCACAAGGCCTTAATACAAATATGCCCTATCTACCAAAATAATACATCGATAGACCCAATCTCCAGTAATAAGTGTTGAGGCCAACACATTAAAGCTTGCTTGGTATAATAACATATGAAACTCATAAGATACATATCGTGCTTTCTACTTTAACCATCAACGTTTCCGCTTCCATGCAATCTTCATCAGCAGTTATGGGAAAATAATGGTAAATTAAAGTTGTGACTAGTCAATGTTTAGTTCCTGGTCGTTATATGGTAAGGAACATAATTGTGTAGATGTCTTCATTCATTTCCCCAAGTAGGAAACATGCGCAGCTGTCAGTCTTACATTCTGCCTGCTTTAATTGACTTGAATCTTCTTTACTTGACAAGCTGATGTTTTATTCCCATGTTAGACAGATGCGATTCCTAAAAGTGACATCATATTGGTTTCAATCATTTTGGAATAGGTGACCATCCCAACTGACCAATGGAACTACATCATGATAAAAAAAAAATGAAAACAAACAACTATAAAGGTTTGAGATACATTATTCCAGGTGGAAGGCTGCCACGTTCTTTGCTTCCATGACCTCTACAGCCCTCCATGTTTATGATGACATCACTGCTTTTTAGAAAATCTTCAGTTTCTTGGCACATGGTTTCCATGTTGGACCTTCTATCATAGATGCCCTATTATAGTCAATCAGTGTAGACTCCAATTGGCATTTAATGAGACAGACTTTCAGGTGGGGTTCTACTGTTTACAAAAAATAATCACTTAATTTGTGGGGTTCTACTCAACTGTATAGGGGTCCTATTATATGAAGGGGGAGTTTCCATGGATTTATATTTTATAGGATTATGGTACAGATGTGCTCCTTCGCCCAGGCACGTATAGATATATCATTTAATTAGCAGTAGTGACCACTCTAGTTTCACCCTATAATAGGAGGATACTACAAAAATACAATAAGAGGTATCAATTGTATTTTACAGGAATGAAGTACAGTAAGGGAGAATTGTCTCCCACTGTCCAGGCATCTATACAGGACATGCCTTTGATTTCCTTGGGTGCAATGTGCATCATAGGAAGAGATGAAGGTCACAGGCACCTTGCTGCTGTCTTTGTTAGTACACATGAGCCCCTAGCTGCCCTCTGTTCCCGGGCTGCATCTTATTAGAAATGCAAGAAGCATTCATGGGAAAAGCCTCTGATGAGAGAAAACAAGCGCCCAGGTTGGCTTGTGTAACCCTAAAGGGAAAAGGACAGACAGTTCTAGCAAGAGGATCCCCAGTCACTAGTGCAGATGAGGATGTTATATCTGACTTAACAGTGAGCACAAGTAATTAGGGGCTATCCTTAGTCCTGACAGCTGAAGTAATAGGATGCCTCTGTGGGTTTGGGGCTGGGAGGTGGGAAGACATCTCTCTCCAGTGACTGAAGGAAGCAGAGAGTGATCTGCATGGTGGATTCTCATAGCTCACCCTATTTCATCAACAACAAGGTCATAACCTAACAGTATATATTTATATAAAGGCCAAGGCATAACCAGCAATTTTCCCTTCCCCCTTCAACGCTTCAAACCATGATTAAAATCCATAAATATTTATTATATGAAATATAGATATGTATTTAATGAATGCAGTTTTTATATGATATCAATCAATATAGCAACACATAATAGAAACACATTAAAGAAATGTATAAAAAAATGTTTCAGATTGGTAAAAATATACAGATATGGTAATATTGTCCAATAATATAAATGTAACAGATAATAGCATATAGAAAAGCCCTGATACAAGACACTATATGTAAAGATATAACCACTCATCTAATGCAACAGCATGATGACTTATCTACCGTGCACTATCTATCGATATATATATAAACAAAAAGAGAAAATAGAGCCACACTATTTCCATATAGTGGAATACATATAGTGGTTGATTGATAGATAGATAGATAGATAGATAGATAGATAGATAGATAGATAGGCAAAAAAAATGATGGAGGCAGCACTCCATAGATGCACATAAGGGAATAAAAAAGGTTTTTTTTTGCTATCTATGGAGTGCTGCCTCCATCATGTTTTTGCCTATCTATCTATCTATCTATCTATCTATCTATCTATCTATCTATCTATCTATCAACTACTACTATCAATAACAAATAATAAATTACCTGAATAGGTGTTGATTTATTGCACGTTTATCTCCAAATGTGGGTATGTCCATGTACAATAGAAAAGTACATTGGGCCAAGTTGTCTGTACTGTATATTGTCAGAGCTATATACATTCCTATTGTAACCCTGAGCAGACTCATTGAATCTTGAGAATTGTTTATGTCTGTGAATCTTCACATATTTTCTTGTCTGTAAGTCACAAAAAAAAATCAAATCTGTCTCCTGAGAAGTATTTTCCAATTATTTGGAGTCCAAACTTTAAACACTTCATAATTACACTTATTAAAGGTTGTTCCCTCCAAAAATTTCCCTAAGGGCAGAACCTTCACTGCATTCTAGCATTGATCTAAAGGCACATAGCCTTCTCAGACAATTCTTTGCATATCTGTCTATCTATCCCTCTATCTATCCATCTATCTATCTATCTATCTATCTATCTATCTATCTATCTATCTATCTATCTATCTATCTATCTATCTATCTACAGTATCTATCATATTTTTAGATAGATGGATAGATGATACTATAGAGAGATCATATAGGATAGATAGATACATACATACAGTAGATAGATAAAAGAAAGAAAGTAGATAGATAAAAGAAAGATAGATAGAGAGATAGAGAGATAGATAGATAGATAGATAGATAGATAGAAAAAGGCTGGTGACAGCCGAAACGTTGCCATGCCTTATGGGCTAATAAAGTCCACTTTTTCACTTTAGTTTTGAAGTACTGCCTCCTTTTTTACTTAGATAGAATGATTGATAGATAGATAGACGTGTGAAGAATTATAATCCATTAAAGGTTGCAGTATATAATTGGATTAAGAAAATAAATCTGATTATTAATGTTTTGAATATAATTATAATGATTGTTTTACAAATATTGCTTGTCCAATCATTGAAAAAGTTTTTAACAAACATAGTTATTACCGGCACTACTGATTATAATATAAAATGTAAAGAAAGGTAATTAATATTATACATCTAATATCTTTTGTTTAGATGCTATCTATCCCTCTCTCTCTCTCTCTCTCTCTCTCTCTCTCTCTCTCTCTCTATATATATATATATATACATATCTATCTATCTAGCTCGCTTATCTAGCTATCTATCCTTTTATCTATGTATCATTCTATCTATCTATCTATCTATCTATCTATCTATCTATTTATCTATCTATCTATCCTTGCTCTTATATGTGCATTTCATTGTAAATAGTTTGTAAAAATCCCACATAGGTATCACATTCCCTACTGATTGCCCTAGAACAATCTAGAATAAAATAATAAGACTTTAATACAACAACAATAAAACGAAATAAGAATAGAAAATGAGAACTTCCTCCAGTTAAATTAAACACAATGGGTTCGTACATTACCACCTGATGTATCTTGTATGGATTATTCTGTGAGTACTCCTTTACATAGCCATCTCATACTTCAACTCACCTATAAATCAACCATTCACGACAATCAGGCATTGGGCAAATTTTCTGCTCCCTATGTAGGGATCACACAGACGTAACAAGGTTGAAGATGTGGCCATGATTGTCCATTGTGATGGAGTCTCCGGAGTGGTCACCATTTGCATCTCCCCAACTTTACTCCACTACCCTTCCCCACTTTATCATCTCCACAGGCGCCCCAAAGGAGAATGATAAGTAACAGAAGACTGACAGTGTAGAAGTGTATAGGTGCTGTCATTAAACCAAACGTTTAGTGTTTTCATTATACATTTATACATATACAATGTATAATTGCAGCATGTATCAGATCTGGAAAATCAGACAATCACCAGTCTGTATACATATATGAAGTAAAGAAAAGCAAAAAAATAAAACACCCCACAAAAAAAACAATCTCCCCTGTGCAAAAACACAAAACAAAGGTATAATGGTTTACAATGTTATATAGAATGTGATTTTTAATGAGACACTGTAGGGGATTATGGGTGCGAATAGTCACTGACATGTGTAATAATAATAATAATAATAATAATAATAATAATAATAATAATAATTATTATTATTATTATTATTATTATTATTAGTAGTAGTAGAAGTAGTAGTAATAGTAGTATATCATTATATGCTCCCTTGTACATTTCTCATTCAGGATGTTTTGCACTATAGGGGAACACTATTTAAAGTGGCAGCATGATCTTCACCAGCCCTGCAGCACCACACATCAGACAATGAGCAGGTATTATCTAGTAACCCATAACATACTGTATTGAACGTCTCTCATCTTGTATTGAGATCTTATTAGTGACGACGCCATGTCCAGTGACCTGTGTAGCCGAACGGAACAAAAAACGCATAAACTCTACACTTGCAGGTGCGGTTTTATATAGCTGGCCACCAAAGCCACATTGAACACACTGTGATTGATGACTCTACGTTTTGGTGATGAGTGGAACACCACATTTTTCATAATGACCCCCTTCCATGTCAGAATTTGGACTTTGTGGTTTTCACATATCACAAGAAGAAAAAAAAATATTGTGACCCTAGCTTATCGCTTTCCTAGCAGGAACCAAGGGTGACAGAACAAGAACTGCGCAAACTCTCTGGTCTTTGGGCAGACACTCACTGAGATCTGTTATATCTGGCACTTAGTGTCATTTACTCCATTCATCATTTTGTTGGTTCTATAAAGATTAAACATTTTT